>NW_019248456.1:28643-53605 GCF_002742605.1 Olea europaea var. sylvestris | reverse complement strand
ATTTTTAGCAAATTGCTAGTCTAATTCGATTGGAATTGAGCCAATGAAAAGTGATTTTTCATTTTGATGATAACTTCGGGTTTGTTCGTTTTTGGCGAATTGCTAGTCTAGTTCGATTGGAATCGAGGCAATGAAAAGTGGTTTTTGATTTCATGATGAGTTGGGGTTTGTTCATTTTTTACGAAATGCTACTCTAATTCGATTGGAATCGAGCCAATAAAAAGTGGTTTTTCATTTCATGATAACTTCGGGTTTGTTGGTTTTTGGCAAATTCCTAGTCTAATTCGATTGGAATCGAGCCAAAGAAAAGTGATTTTTCATTTCACGATAACTTCGGGTTTGTTTGTTTTTAGCGAATTGCTAATCTAAATCGATTGGAATCGAGCCAATGAAAAGTGGCTTTTGATTTCGTGTTAACTTAGGGTTTTTTCGTCTTGGCAAATTGGTAGCCTAATTTGATTGGAATCCATCTAATGAAAAGTTGTTTTGGATATCATGATAACTTCGAATTTGTTCATTTTTAGCGAATTGCTAGTCTAATTTGATTGGAATTCAGCCAATGAAAAGTTGTTTTTGATTTCATGATAACGTCGGGTTTGTTAGTTTTTGGGGAATTGCTAGCTTAATTCGATTGTAATCGAACTAATGAAAAGCGATTTTTCATTTCATAATAACTTCAGGTTTGTCCCTTTTTGGCGAGTTGCTTGTCTAAATCGATTGGAATCATGCCAATGAAAAGTAGTTTTTGATTTCATGATAACTTCGGGTTTGTTCATTTTTGGCAAATTACTAGTCTAATTCGATTGGAATCGAGCCAATAAAAATTGGTTTTTCATTTCATGGTAACTTCGGGTTTGTTGGTTTTTGGTAAATTGCTAGTCTAATTCGATTGGAATCGAGCCAAAGAAAAGTGATTTTTCATTTCACGATAACTTCGGGTTTGTTCGTTTTTGGGGAATTGCTAATCTAAATCGATTGGAATTGAGCCAATGAAAAGTGGCTTTTGATTTCATGTTATCTTAGGGTTTTTTCGTCTTGGCGAATTGGTAGTCTAATTTGATTGGAATCCATCTAATGAAAAGTTGTTTTGGATATCATGATAACTTCGAATTTGTTTGATTTTAGCGAATTGCTAGTCTAATTTCGTTGGAATTCAGCCAATGAAAATTGTTTTTGATTTCATGATAACGTCGAGTTTGTTAGTTTTTGGCGAATTGCTATTCTAATTCGATTGTAATGGAGCCAATGAAAAGCGGTTTTTCATTTCATAATAACTTCAGGTTTGTTCCTTTTCGGTGAGTTGCTTGTCTAAATCGATTGGAATCATGCCAATGAAAAGTAGTTTTTGATTTCATGATAACTTCGGGGTTGTTCATTTTTGGCAAATTGCTAGTCTAATTCGATTGGAATTGAGCCAATGAAAAGTGGCTTTTGATTTCATGATAACTTTGGATTTGATCAATTTCGGAAATTGGTAGTCCAATTCGATTGGAAACGAGCCAATGTAAAGTGGCTTTTGATTTCATGATAACTTTGGATTTGATCAATTTCGGAAATTGGTAGTCCAATTCGATTGGAAACGAGCCAATGTAAAGTGGCTTTTGATTTCATGATAACTTTGGATTTGATCAATTTCGGAAATTGGTAGTCCAATTCGATTGGAAACGAGCCAATGTAAAGTGGCTTTTGATTTCATGATAACTTTGGATTTGATCAATTTCGGAAATTGGTAGTCCAATTCGATTGGAAACGAGCCAATGTAAAGTGGCTTTTGATTTCATGATAACTTTGGATTTGATCAATTTCGGAAATTGGTAGTCCAATTCGATTGGAAACGAGCCAATGTAAAGTGGCTTTTGATTTCATGATAACTTTGGATTTGATCAATTTCGGAAATTGGTAGTCCAATTCGATTGGAAACGAGCCAATGTAAAGTGGCTTTTGATTTCATGATAACTTTGGATTTGATCAATTTCGGAAATTGGTAGTCCAATTCGATTGGAAACGAGCCAATGTAAAGTGGCTTTTGATTTCATGATAACTTCGGGTTTATTCGTTTTTGGCGAATTGCTAGTCTAATTCGATTGGAATCGAAACAATGAAATGTGGTTTTTCATTTCATGATTGCTTCGGGTTTGTTCATTTTTTGACGAATTGCAAGTCTAAATCGATTGGAATCAAGCCAATGAAAATTGTTTTTGATTTCATGATAACTTCAGGGTTATTCGCTTTTGGCGACTTGCAAGTCTAATTCGATTGGAGTTGAGCCAATGAAAAGTGGTTTTTTGTTTCACGACAACTTCGGGTTTGCTCAATTTTGGCGAATTGCTAGTCTAAATCGATTGGAATCGAGCCAAAGAAAAGTGGTTTTTCATTTCATAATAACTTCGGGTTTGTTCATTTTTAGGGAATTGCTCGTCTAATTCGATTGGAATCGAGCTAATTAAAAGTGGTTTTTGATTTCACGATAACTTCGGATTTGTTCATTTTTGGCGAATTGCTAGTCTAAATCAATTGGAATCAAGCCAATGAAAGGTGACTTTTGATTTCATGATAACTTCGGGTTTGTTCGTTTTTGGCGACTTCCTAGTCTAATTCGATTGGAATCGAGCCAATGAAAAGTGGTTTTTCATTTAACGACAACTTTCTGGTTTTTTGTTTTTTAGCGAATTGCGAGTCTAATTCGATTGGAATTGAGCCAATGAAAAGTGGTTTTTCGTTCCATGACAACTTCGGGTTTGTTCTTTTTTGGCGAATTGCTAATCTAAATCGATTGGTATCGAGCCAATGAAAAGTTGCTTTTGATTTCATGTTATCTTCGGGTTTTTTCGTTTTAGCGAATTGCTAGTCAAATTGATTGGAATCGAGCAAGTGAAAAGTGGCTTTTGGTTTCATGATAACTTCGAGTTTGTTCATTTTTGGCCAATTGCTATCTAATTCGATTGAAATCGACCCAAAGAAAAGTGGTTTTTCATTTCATGATAAATTCGGGTTTGCTCGTTTTTGGCGAATTGCTAGTCTAAATAGATTGGAATCGAGCCAAAGAAAAGCGGTTTTTCATTTCATGATAACTTCGGGTTTCTTCATTTTTGGCGAATTGCTCATCTATTTCGATTGGAATCGAGCCAAGAAATCTGGTTTTTCATTTCATGATAACTTCGGATTTGTTCATTTTTGGCAAATTGGTAGTCCAATTCATTTGGAGTCGAGCCAATGAAAGTGTCTTTTGATTTCACGATAACTTCGGATTTGTTCATTTTGGCGAATTGCTATTCTAAATCGATTGGAATCGAGCCAATGAAAAGTGGCTTTTGATTTCATGATAACTTCGGTTTGTTCATTTTTTGCGACTTGCTTGTCTAATTTGATTGGAATCGAGACAATGAAAAGTGGTTTCTCGTTTCATGACAACATCGGGTCTGTTCGTTTTTGACGAGTTGCTAGTCTAATTCGGTTGGAATCGAGCTAATGAAAAGTCGTTTTTCGTTTCACGACAACTCCGGGTTTGTTCGTTTGTGGCGAATTGCTAGTCTAATTCGATTGGAATTTAGCCAACGAAAAGTGGTTTTTCATTTTGTGATAACTTCAAGTTTGTTCATTTTTAGCGAATTGTCAATCTAATTTGATTGGAATCGAGCTAATGAAAAGTGGTTTTTCATTCCATTATAATTTCGGGTATCCTCATTTTTTGCGAATTGCTAGTCCAATTCGATTGGAATGAGCTAATGAAAATGGTTTTTGGTTTCTTAATAACATCAGGTTTGTTCATTTTTCTGAATTGCTTGTCTAATTCAATTGGAATCAGGCCAACGAAAAGTGGCTTTTGAATTCATGATAACTTCGCATTTGTTCTTTTTTGGCCAATTGCTAGTCTAATTCGATTGGAATCGAGCCAATGAAAAGTGGTTTTTCATTTCGTGATAACTTCGAGTTTGTTCATTTTTAACGAATTGCTAGTCGAATTCGATTGGAATCGAGCCAATGAAAAGTGGTTTTTCATTTCGTGATAACTTCGAGTTTGTTCATTTTTAACGAATTGCTAGTCGAATTCGATTGGAATCGAGCCAATGAAAAGTGGTTTTTCATTTCGTGATAACTTCGAGTTTGTTCATTTTTAACGAATTGCTAGTCGAATTCGATTGGAATCGAGCCAATGAAAAGTGGTTTTTCATTTCGTGATAACTTCGAGTTTGTTCATTTTTAACGAATTGCTAGTCGAATTCGATTGGAATCGAGCCAATAAAAAGTGATTTTTCATTTCATGATATCTTCGGGTTTGTACATTTTTGGCGAATTGCTAGTCTAAATAGATTAGAATCGAGCCAATGAAAAGGGGCTTTTGATTTCAAGATAACTTCACGTTTTTTCGTTTTTGGCGAATTGCTAGTCTAATTCGATTGGTATCGAGCCAAAGAAAAGCGGTTTTTCATTGCACGATAACTTCGGGTTTGTTCCTTTTTAGCGAATTGCTTGTCTAAATCAATTGGAATCGAGCCAATGAAAAGTGGCTTTTCATTTTGACGATAACTTCGGGTTTGTTGGTTTTTGGCGAATTGTTAGTCTAAATCTATTGGAATCGAGCCAATGAAATGTGGCTTTTGATTTCATGTTAACTTCGGGTTTGTTTGTTTTTGGCATATTGCTTGTGTAATTCAATTGGAATCAAGCCAAAGAAAAGTGGTTTTCCATTTCATGATA
Source organism: Olea europaea var. sylvestris (assembly GCF_002742605.1). Lineage (NCBI taxonomy): Eukaryota > Viridiplantae > Streptophyta > Magnoliopsida > Lamiales > Oleaceae > Olea > Olea europaea. Next base: position 48,907 of record NW_019248456.1, on the reverse strand, counting down.
ACTTCGATTTTATTCATTTTTGGCGATTTGCTAGTGTAAATCGATTGGAATCGATCTAGTGAAAAGTTGCTTTTGATTTCATGATAACTTCGGGTTTGTTCATTTTTGGCGAATTGCTAGTCTAATTCGATTTGAATCGAGACAAGAAATGTGGTTTTTCATTCATGATAACTTCGGATTTGTTCATTTTTGGCAAATTGGTAGTCCAATTCATTTGGAGTCGAGCCAATGAAAGTGTCTTTTGATTTCATGATAACTTCAAATTTGTTCATTTTGGCGAATTGCAAGTCTAAATCGATTGGAATCGAGCCAATGAAAAGTGGCTTTTGATTTCATGATAACTTCAGGTTTGTTCATTTTTTGCGACTTGCTTGTCTAATTTGATTGGAATCGAGACAATGAAAAGTGGTTTCTCGTTTCATGACAACGTCGGGTCTATTCGTTTTTGACGAGTTGCTAGTCTAATTCGGTTGGAATCGTGCCAATGAAAAGTGGTTTTTCATTTCATGATTGCTTCGGGTTTGTTCATTTTTGGCGAATTTCTAGTCTAAATCGATTGGGATCAAGCCAATGAAAATTGCTTTTGATTTCATGATAACTTCAGGTTTCTACGCTTTTGGCGACTTGCTAGTCTAATTCATTTGGAATCGAGCTAATGAAAAGTGGTTTTTCGTTTCACGACAACTCCGGGTTTGTTCGTTGTGGCGAATTGCTAGTCCAATTCGATTGGAATTTAGCCAATGAAAAGTGGTTTTTCATTTTGTGATAACTTCGAGTTTGTTCATTTTTAGCGAATTGTCAATCTAATTTGAATGGAATCGAGCTAATGAAAAGTGGTTTTTCATTTCATGATAATTTCGGGTATCCTCGTTTTTTGCGAATTGCTAGTCCAATTCGATTGGAATGAGCTAATGAAAATGGTTTTTGGTTTCTTAATAACATCAGGTTTGTTCATTTTTGTGAATTGCTTGTCTAATTCAATTGGAATCAGGCCAACGAAAAGTGGCTTTTGAATTCATGATAACTTCGCATTTGTTCTTTTTTGGCCAATTGCTAGTCTAATTCGATTGGAATCGAGCCAACGAAAAGTGGCCTTTGATTTTATTATAACTTCGGGTCTATTCATTTTAGGGAAATTGGTAGTCTAATTCGATTGGAATCGAGCCAAAGAAAAGTGGTTTTTCATTCCGTGATATCTTCGGGTTTGTTCGTTTTTTGGAGAATTGCTAGTCTAAATAGATTTGAATCGGGCCAATGAAAAGGGACTTTTGATTTCTTGATAACTTCGAGTTTGTTCGTTTTTGACGAATTGCTAGTCGAATTCGATTGGAATCGAGCCAATAAAAAGTGATTTTTCATTTCATGATAACTTCGGGTTTGTACATTTTTGGCGAATTGCTAGTCTAAATAGATTAGAATCGAGCCAATGAAAAGGGGCTTTTGATTTCAAGATAACTTCAGGTTTGTTCGTTTTTGACGAATTGCTAGTCTAATTCGATTGGTATCGAGCCAAAGAAAAGTGGTTTTTCATTGCACGATAACTTCGGGTTTGTTCCTTTTTGGCGAATTGCTTGTCTAAATCAATTGGAATCGAGCCAATGAAAAGTGGCTTTTCATTTTGAGGATAACTTCGGGTTTGTTGGTTTTTGGCAAATTGTTAGTCTAAATCTATTGGAATCGAGCCACTGAAATGTGGCTTTTGATTTCATGATAACTTCGGGTTTGTTTGTTTTTGGCGAATTGCTTGTGCAATTCGATTGGAATCAAGGCAAAGAAAAGTGGTTTTCCATTTCATGATAACTTCGGGTTTGTTCATTTTTGGCGAATTGCTAGTGTAAATCGATTGGAATCGATCTAGTGAAAAGTTGCTTTTGATTTCATGATAACTTCGGGTTTGTTCATTTTTGGCGAATTGCTAGTCTAATTCGATTTGAATCGAGCCAAGAAATGTGGTTTTTCATTTCATGATAACTTCGGATTTGTTCATTTTTGGCAAATTGGTAGTCCAATTCATTTGGAGTCGAGCCAATGAAAGTGTCTTTTGATTTCATGATAACTTCGGATTTGTTCATTTTGTCGAATTGCTAGTCTAAATCGATTGGAATTGAGCCAATGAAAAGTGGCTTTTGATTTCATGATAACTTCGGGTTTGTTCATTTTTTGCGACTTGCTTGTCTAATTTGATTGGAATCGAGACAATGAAAAGTGGTTTCTCGTTTCATGACAACATCGGGTCTATTCGTTTTTGACGAGTTGCTAGTCTAATTCGGTTGGAATCGTGCCAATGAAAAGTGGTTTTTCATTTCATGATTGCTTCGGGTTTGTTCATTTTAGGCGAATTGCTAGTCTAAATCGATTGGGATCAAGCCAATGAAAATTGCTTTTGATTTCATGATAACTTCAGGTTTCTACGCTTTTGGCGACTTGCTAGTCTAATTCGATTGGAATCGAGCTAATGAAAAGTGGTTTTTCGTTTCACGACAACTCCGGGTTTGTTCGTTTGTAGCGAATTGCTAGTCCAATTCGATTGGAATTTAGCCAATGAAAAGTGGTTTTTCATTTTGTGATAACTTCGAGTTTGTTCATTTTTAGCGAATTGTCAATCTAATTTGATTGGAATCGAGCTAATGAAAAGTGGTTTTTCATTCCATGATAATTTCGGGTATCCTCGTTTTTTGCGAATTGCTAGTCCAATTTGATTGGAATGAGCTAATGAAAATGGTTTTTGGTTTCTTAATAACATCAGGTTTGTTCATTTTTCTGAATTGCTTGTCTAATTCAATTGGAATCAGGCCAACGAAAAGTGGCTTTTGAATTCATGATAACTTCGCATTTGTTCTTTTTTGGCCAATTGCTAGTCTAATTCGATTGGAATCGAGCCAACGAAAAGTGGCCTTTGATTTTATTATAACTTCGGGTCTATTCGTTTTAGGGAAATTGGTAGTCTAATTCGATTGGAATCGAGCCAAAGAAAAGTGGTTTTTCATTCCGTGATATCTTCGGGTTTGTTCGTTTTTTGGTGAATTGCTAGTCTAAATAGATTTGAATCGAGCCAATGAAAAGGGGCTTTTGATTTCTTGATAACTTCGAGTTTGTTCATTTTTGATGAATTGCTAGTCGAATTCGATTGGAATCGAGCCAATAAAAAGTGATTTTTCATTTCATGATAACTTCGGGTTTGTACATTTTTGGCGAATTGCTAGTCTAAATAGATTAGAATCGAGCCAATGAAAAGGGGCTTTTGATTTCAAGATAACTTCAGGTTTGTTCGTTTTTGGCGAATTGCTAGTCTAATTCGATTGGTATCGAGCCAGAGAAAAGCGGTTTTTCATTTCACGATAACTTCGAGTTTTTTCCTTTTTGGCGAATTGCTTGTCTAAATCAATTGGAATCGGGCCAATGAAAAGTGGCTTTTGATTTCATGATAACTTCGGGTTTGTTGATTTTTTGCGACTTGCTTGTCTAATTTGATTGGAATCAAGACAATGAAAAGTGGTTTCTCGTTTCATGACAACATCGGGTCTATTCATTTTTGACGAGTTGCTAGTCTAATTCGGTTGGAATCGAGCCAATGAAAAGTGGTTTTTCATGTCATGATAACGTTGGGTTTGTTCCTTTTTGCTGAATTGCTTGTCTAAATCGATTGGAGTCAAGCCAATGAAAAGTGGTTTTTCATTTTGATGATAACTTCAGGTTTTTTGGTTTTTGGCGAATTGCTAGCCTAAATCGATTGGAATCGAGCCATTGGAAAGTGGCTTTTGATTTCATGATAACTTTGGGTATGTTTGTTTTTGGCGAATTGCTAGTCTGATTCGATTGGAATCAAGCCAAAGAAAAGTGGTTTTTCATTTCATGATAACTTCGGCTTTGTTCGTTTTTGGCGAATTGCTAGTGTAAATCGATTGGAATTGAGCTAATGAAAAGTTGATTTTGATTTCATGATAACTTCAGGTTTGTTCATTTTTGGCGAATGGCTAGTCTAATTCGATTGGAATCAAGCCAATGAAAAGTGGTTTTTCATTTCATGATAACTTCGAGTTTGTTCATTTTTGGCGAATTGGTAGTCCAATTCGATTGGAATCGAGCCAATGAAAAGTGACTTTTCCTTTCATGATATCTTCGGGTTTGTTCATTTTTGGCGAATTGATTGTCTAATTCGATTCAAATCCAGCTAATGAAAAGTGGTTTTTGATTTCATGATAACTTCAGATCTATTCACTTTTAGCGAATTACTAGTCTAATTTGATTGGAATTGACCCAATGAAAAGTTCTTTTTGATTTCATGATAACTTCGGGTTTGTTCATTTTTTTCGGGAATTGCTAGTCTAATTTAGTTAGAATCGAGCCAATGAAAAGTGATTTTTGATTTTATGATAACTTCAGGTTTGTTCATTTTTGGCGAATTGCTAGTCTAATTCGATTGGAATCGAGCCAATGAAAAGTGGTTTTTCATTTTGATGATAACTTTAGGTTTGTTCATTTTTGAAGAATTGCTAGTCTAATTCGATAGGAATCGAGCGAAAGAAAAGTGGTTTTTTCATTTCGAGGAAACTTCTAGTTTGTTCGTTTTTGGCGAATTGCTTGTCTAAATCGATTGGAATCAAGCTAGGGAAAAGTGGATTTTGATTTCATGGCAACTTCGGGTTTTAAAGTTTCTGGCGATTTGCTAGTCTAATTCAATTGGAATCGAGCCAATAAAAAGTGGTTTTTCATTTCATGGTAACTTCGGGTTTGTTTGTTTTTGTTGAATTGCTAGTCTAATTCAATTGGGATCGAGCCAACGAAAAGCGGTTTTTCATTTCACGACAACTTCGGGTTTGTTCATTTTTGGCGAATTGCTAGTCCAATTCGATTGGAATCGAGCCAATGAAAAGTAACTTTTGAATTCATGATAACTTCGGGTTTGTTTATTTTTGGAGAATTACTAGTATAAATCGATTGGAATCAAGCAACAGAAAAGTGGTTTTCCATTTCATGATAACATCGGGTTTGTTTGTTTTTGGCGAATTGCTAGTCCAAATCGATTGGAATCGAGCTAATGAAAAGTGGATTTTGATTTCATGATATCTTCTGGTTTGTTCGTTTTTGGCGATTTGCTAGTCTAATTCAATTGGAATCGAGCCAATATAAAGTGGTTTTTCATTTGATGATAACTTCGAGTTTGTAGGTTTTTGGCAAATTGCTAGTCCAAATCGATTGGAATCAAGCCAATGAGAAGTGGCTTTTAATTTCATCATAACTTCGGGTTTGTTCGTTTTTGGCGAATTGCAAGTCTAATTCGGCTGGAATCGAGCCAATGAAAAGTGGTTTTTGATTTCATGATAACTTTGGGGTTTGTTCGTTTTTGGCAAATTGCTCGTCGAATTCGATTGTAATCGAGCCAATGAAAAGTGGTTTTTAATTTCACGATAACTTCGGGTTTGTTCATTTTTGGCGAATTTCTAGTCTAAATCGACTGGAATCGAGCCAATGAAAAGTGGCTTTTGACTTCAAGATAACTTTGGGTTTGTTTGTTTTTTGCCAATTGCTAATCTAATTCGATTGAAATCGAGCAAAAGAAAAGTGGTTTTTCATTTGATGATAAGTTCGGGTTTGTTCGTTTTTGGCAAATTGCTAGTCTAATTAGATTGGAATCGAGCTAAAGAAAAGTGGTTCTTCTTTTCATGATGACTTCGGGTTTTTTCGTTTTTGGCGAATTGCTAGTCTAATCGATTGGAATCGAGCCAATGAAAAGTGGCTTTTGATTTCATGATAACTTCGGGTTTGTTCATTTTTGGCGAATTGCTAGTCCAATCGTTGGGAATCGAGCCAATGAAAAGTACTTTTCGATTTCATGATAACTTCGGGTTTGTTCGTTTTAGCGAATTGCTAGTCTAATTTGATTGGAATTGAGCCAATGAAAAGTGGTTTTCGATTTCATGATAACTTCGGGTTTGTTCATTTTTGGCGAATTTCTAGTCTAATTCGATTGGAATCGAGCTAATAAAAAGTGATTTTTGATTTCATGATAACTTCGGGTTTGTTCATTTTTGGAGACTTGCTAGTCTAAATCGATTGGAATCGAGCCATTGAAAAGTGGTTTTTCATTTCATGATAACTTCGGGTTTTTTCATTTTTGGCGAATCGCTAGTTTAATTTGATTGTAAGCGAGCCAATGAAAAGCGGTTTTTCATTTCACGACAACTTCGAGTTTGTTCATTTTTGACGAATTGCTAGTCCAATTTGATTGGAATCGAGCCAATGAAGAGTGGCTTTTGATTTCATGATAACTTCGCTTTTGTTCATTTTTGGTGAATTGCTAGTCTAATTCGATTGGAATCGAGCCAAAGAAAAATTGGTTTTTCATTTTAGCATAACTTCGACTTTGTTCGTTTTTGACGAACTGCTAGTGTAAATCGATTGGAATCGAGCTAATGAAAAGTGGCTTTTGATTTCATGATAACTTAGGGTTTGTTCGTTTTTGGCGAATTGCTAATCTAATTCGACTAGAATCGAGCCAAAGAAAAGTAGTTTTTCATTTGATGATAACTTCGGATTTGTTCGTTTTTGGCAAATTACTAGTCTAAATCGATTGGAATCGAGCCAATGAAAAGTGGCTTTTGATTACATGATAACTTCGGCTTTGTTCATTTTTGGCGAATTGCCAGTCTAATTCAATTGGAATTGAGCAAAAAAAAAAAGTGGTTTTTCATTTCATGACAACTTCGGGCTTGTTCGTTTTTGGCGAATTGGTAGTCCAATTCGATTGGAATCGAGTAAATGAAAAGTAGCTTTTGATTTCATGATAACTTCGATTTTCTTCGGTTTTGGCGAATTGCTAGTCTAAATCGATTGGAATCGAGCCATCGAAAAGTGGCTTTTGATTTCATGATATCTCGGGTTTGTTCGTTTTTGGCGAATTGCTAGTCTAATTCGATGGGAATCGAGTAAATGAAAAGTAGCTTTTGATTTCATGATAACTTCGATTTTCTTCGGTTTTGGCGAATTGCTAGTCCAATTCGATTGGAATCGAGCCATCGAAAAGTGGCTTTTGATTTCATGGTAACTTCGGGTTTGTTCATTTTTTCGCGAATTGCTAGTCTAATTCGATGGGAATCGAGCCAATGAAAAGTGGTTTTTCAGTTCATGATAACTTCGGGTTTGTTTGTTTTTGGCAAATTGCTAGTCCAATTCGATTGGAATCAAGCCAATGAAAAGTGGCTTTTGATTTCATGGTAACTTCGGGTTTGTTCATTTTTGGCGAATAGCCAGTCTATTTCAATTGGAATTGAGCAAAAAAAAAGTGGTTTTTCATTTCATGACAACTTCGGGCTTGTTCATTTTTGGCGAATTGGTAGTCCAATTCGATTGGAATCGAGTAAATGAAAAGTAGCTTTTGATTTCATGATAACTTCGGTTTTGTTCGTTTTTGGCGAATTGCTAGTCTAAATCGATTGGAATCGAGCCATCGAAATGTGGCTTTTGATTTCATGATATCGTCGGGTTTGTTCGTTTTGGCAAATTGGTAGTTTAATTCGATTCGAATCTAGCTATTGAAAAGTGGTTTTTGGTTTCATGATAACTTCAGTTTGTTCATTTTTGGCGAATTGGTAGTCCAATTCGATTGGAATCGAGCCAATGAATAGTGGTTTTTGATTTCAAGGTAGCTTCGGGTTTGTTCTTTTTGTTCCTTTTTGGTGAATTGTAAATCTAATTCGATTGGAATCGAGTAAATGAAAAGTAGCTTTTGATTTCATGATATCGTCGGGTTTGTTCGTTTTTTCGCGAATTGCTAGTCTAATTCGATTAGATACGAGCTAATGAAAAGTGGTTTTTGATTTCAAGGTAACTTCGGATTTGTTCTTTTTGTTCCTTTTTGGTGAATTGTAAATCTAATTCGATTGGAATCGAGCCAATGAAAAGTTTTTTTTTTCATTTTGATGATAACTTCGGGTTTGTTCGTTTTTGACGAATTGCTAGTCTAAATCGATTGGAATCAAGCCAATGAAAAGTGGCTTTTGAATTCATGATAACTTCGGGTTTGTTTATTTTTGGCGAATTGCTAGTATAAATCGATTGGAATCAAGCAAAAGAAAAGTGGTTTTTCATTTCATGATAACATCGGGTTTGTTTGGTTTTGGCGAATTGCTAGTCCAAATCGATTGGAATCGAGCTAATGAAAAGTGGATTTTGATTCATGATATCTTCTGGTTTGTTTGTTTTTAGTGATTTGCTAGTCTAATTCAATTGGAATCGAGCCAATATAAAGTGGTTTTTCATTTGATGATAACTTCGGGTTTGTTGGTTTTTGGCGAATTGCTAGTCCAAATCGATTGGAATCGAGCCAATGAGAAGTGGCTTTTAATTTCATCATAACTTCGGGTTTGTTCGTTTTTGGAAAATGGCTAGCCTAATTCGACTGGAATCGAGCCAATGAAAAGTGGTTTTTGATTTCATGATAACTTTGGGGTTTGTTCGTTTTTGGCAAATTGCTCGTCGAATTCGATTGTAATCGAGCCAATGAAAAGTGGTTTTTAATTTCACGATAACTTCGGGTTTGTTCATTTTTGACGAATTTCTAGTCTAAATCGATTGGAATCGAGCCAATGAAAAGTGGTTTTTAATTTCACGATAACTTCGGGTTTGTTCATTTTTGGCGAATTTCTAGTCTAAATCGATTGGAATCGAGCCAATGAAAAGTGGCTTTTGATTCCAAGATAACTTTGGGTTTGTTCGTTTTCGGCCAATTGCTAATCTAATTCGATTGAAATCGAGCAAAAGAAAAGTGGTTTTTCATTTGATGATAAGTTCGGTTTTGTTCGTTTTTAGCAAATTACTAGTCTAATTCGATTGGAATCGAGCTAAAGAAAAGTGGTTCTTCATTTCATGATGATTTCGGGTTTTTTCGTTTTTGGCGAATTGCTAGTCTAATCGATTGGAATCGAGCCAATGAAAAGTGGCTTTTGATTTCATGATATCTTTGGGTTTGTTCATTTTTGGGGAATTGGTAGTCTAATTCGATTGGAATCGAGCCAATGAAAAGTCGTTATTCATTCCATGATTAATTCGGGTTTGTTCGTTTTAGCGAATTGCTAGTCTAATTTGGTTGGAATTGAGCCAATGAAAAGTGGTTTTTGATTTCATGATAACTTCGGGTTTGTTCGTTTTTGGCAAATTTCTAGTCTAATTCGATTGGAATCGAGCTAACGAAAAGTAGTTTTTGATTTCATGATAACTTCAGGTTTGTTCGTTTTTGGTGACTTGCTAGTCTAAATCGATTGGAATCGAGCCATTGAAAAGTGGTTTTTCATTTCATGATAACTTCGGGTTTTTTCGTTTTTGGCGAATCGCTAGCTTAATTGGATTGTAATCGAGCCAATGAAAAGCGGTTTTCATTTCATGATAACTTCAGGTTTGTTCCTTTTTGGCGAATTGCTTGTTTAAATCGATTGGAATCGAGCTAATGAAAAGTTGATTTTGATTTCACGACAACTTCAGGTTTGTTTGTTTTTGACGAATTGCTAGTCTAATTCAATTGGGATCGAGCCAATGAAAAGTAGTTTTTTATTTCGTGATAACTTCGGGTTTTATTCGTTTTTGGCAACTTGCTAGTCTAATTCGATTGGAATCGAGCCATTGAAAAGTGATTTTTCATATCATGATAACTTCAGGTTTGTTCATTTTTGGCGAATTGCTAGTCTAATTTGATTGTTATCGAGCCAATGAAAAGTAGTTTTTCATTTCATGATAACTTCGGGTTTGTTCCTTTTTGGCGAATTGCTTGTCTAAATTGATTGGAATCGAGCTAACGAAAAATTGAGTTTGATTTCATGACAACTTCGGGTTTGTTCATTTTTGGGGAATTGCTTGTCTAAATCGAGTGGAATCGAGCCAATGAAAAGTGGTTTTTGATTTCATGATAACTTCGGCTTTGTTCATTTTTGGCGAATTTCTAGTGTAAATCGATTGGAATCGAGCTAATGAAAAGTCGATTTTGATTTTATGATAAATTCGGGTTTGGTCTTTTTGGCGAATTGCTAGTCTAAATTGATTGGAATCGAGCCAATGAAAAGTGGCTTTTGATTTCATGATATCTTCGGGTTTGTTCATTTTGGCAAATTGGTAGTCTAATTCGATTCGAATCTAGCTAATGAAAGTTGTTTTTGATTTCATGATAACTTCGGATCTGTTTGTTTTTGGCGAATTGCTAGTCTAATTTGATTGGAATTAAGCCGATGAAAAGTGGTTTGGGATTTCATGAAAACTTCGGGTTTCTTCATTTTTTCGAGAATTGCTAGTCTAATTCGATTAGAATCGAGCTAATGACAAGTGATTTTTGATTTCATGATAACTTCTGGTTTGTTGGTTTTTGGCGAATTGCTAGTCTAATTCGATTGGAATCGAGCCAGTGAAAAGTGGTTTTTCATTTCGATGATAACTTCGGGTTTTTTCATTTTTGGCGAATTGCTAGTCTAAATCGATTGGAATTAAGCCAATGAAAAGTGGCTTTTGATTTCATGATAACTTCGGGTTTGTTCATTTTTGGCGAATTGCTAGTCTAATTCGATTGGAATCGAGCCAATGAAAAGTGGTTTTTCATTTCATGATAACTTCGGGTTTGTTCGTTTTTGGCGAACTGCGAGTCTAATTCGATTGGAATCGAGGTAATGAAAAGTTGATTTTGATTTCTTGATAACTTCGAGTTTGTTTGTTTTTAGCGAATTGCTAGTCTAATTCAATTGTAATTGAGCTAATAAAAAGTGGTCGTCATTTCATGAAAAATTCGGGTTTGTTCGTTTTTGGCGAGTTAGAGCCAATGAAAGGTGGTTTTTCATTTCTGATAACTTCGGGTTTGTTCATTTTTGGCGAACTGCTAGTCTAACTCAATTGGAATCAAGCCAATGAAAGGTGGTTTTTCATTTCATGATAACTTCGGGTTTGTTCATTTTTGGCGAATTAGTACTCCAATTCGATTGGAATCAAGCAAATGAAAGGTGGCTTTTGATTTCATGATAACTTCGAGTTTGTTCATTTTTGTCGAATTGCTCGTCTAAATCGATTGGAATCAAGCCAATGAAAAGTTATTTTTGATTTCATGATAACCTCGGGTTTCTTCATTTTTGGTGAATTGCTAGTCTAATTCGATTGGAATCGAGCCAATGAAAAGGGGTTTTTCATTTTGATGATAACTTCATGGTTGTTGGTTTTGGCGAATTGCTTGTCTAAATTGATTGGAATCAAGCCAATGAAAAGTGGCTTTTGATTTCATGATAACTTCGGGTTTGTTTGTTTTTGATGAATTGCTAGTCTAATTCAATTGGAATCGAGCCAAAGAAAAGTGGTTTTCCATTTCATGATAACTTTGGGTTTGTCCATTTTTTACGAATTGCTAGTCTAAATCGATTGGAATCGAGCTAATGAAAAGTTGATTTTGATTTTATGATAACGTCGGGTTTGTTCATTTTTGGCGAATTACTAGTCTAATTCGATTGGAATTGAGCCGATGAAAACTGGTTTATCATTTTGATGATAACTTCGGATCTATTGGTTTTTGGCGAATTTCTAGTCTAAATCGATTGGAATCGAGCCAATGAAAAGTGGCTTTTGATTTCATGATAAATTCGGGTTTGTTCATTTTTAGCGAATTGCTGGTCTAATTCGACTGGAATCGAGCCAAAGAAAAGTGGTTTTTCATTTCATGATAACTTCGGGTTTGTTCGTTTTTGGCGAATTGCTAGTCTAAATCGATTGGAATCGAGCTAATGGAAAGTTGATTTTGATTTCATGATAACTTCGGGTTTGAACATTTTTGGCGAATTGCTAGTTTAATTCAAATGGAATTGAGCCAATGAAAAGTGGTTTTTCATTTCATGATAACTTCGGGTTTGTTCATTTTTGGCGAATTGGTAGTCTAATTCGATTGGAACCGAGCAAATGAAAAGTGGCTTTTGATTTCATGATATCTTCAGATTTGTTTGTTTTTGCAAATTGGTAGTCTAATCCGATTCGAATCTAGCTAATGAAAAGTTGTTTTTGATTTCATGATAACTTCGGATCTGTTTGTTTTTGGCGAATTGCTAGTCTAATTTGATTGGAATTGAGCCAATGAAAAGTGGTTTTTGATTTCATGATAACTTCGGGTTTGTTTGTTTTGGCGAATTGCTAGTCTAATTCGATTGGAATCGAGCCAATGAAAAGTGGTTTTTCAGTTCATGATAACTTCGGGTTTGTTTGTTTTGGCGAATTGCTAGTCTAATTCGATTGGAATCGAGCCAATGAAAAGTGGTTTTTCAGTTCATGATAACTTCGGGTTTGTTTGTTTTGGCGAATTGCTAGTCTAATTCGATTGGAATCGAGCCAATGAAAAGTGGTTTTTCAGTTCATGATAACTTCGGGTTTGTTTGTTTTGGCGAATTGCTAGTCTAATTCGATTGGAATCGAGCCAATGAAAAGTGGTTTTTCAGTTCATGATAACTTCGGGTTTGTTTGTTTTGGCGAATTGCTAGTCTAATTCGATTGGAATCGAGCCAATGAAAAGTGGTTTTTCAGTTCATGATAACTTCGGGTTTGTTTGTTTTGGCGAATTGCTAGTCTAATTCGATTGGAATCGAGCCAATGAAAAGTGGTTTTTCAGTTCATGATAACTTCGGGTTTGTTTGTTTTGGCGAATTGCTAGTCTAATTCGATTGGAATCGAGCCAATGAAAAGTGGTTTTTCAGTTCATGATAACTTCGGGTTTGTTTGTTTTGGCGAATTGCTAGTGTAAATGGGTTTAAGTCGAAAAATGAAAAGTGGCTTTTGATTTCATGATAACTTTGGGTTTGTTCATTTTTGGCGCATTGCTAATCTAATTCAATTGGAATCGAGCCAAAGAAAAATGGTTTTTCATTTCATGATAATTTCAGGTTTGTTCGTTTTAGGCAAATTGCTAGTCTAATTCGATTGGAATCGAGCTAAAGAAAGTGGTTCTTCATTTCTTGATAATTTCGGGTTTGTTCATTTTTGGCGAATTGCTAGTCTAATTGAGTGGAATCGAGCCAATGAAAAGTGGCTTTTGATTTCATGATAACTTCCGGTTTGTTCATTTTTGGCGAATTGCTATTCTAATTGAATTAGAATCGAGCCAATAAAAAGTGATTTTTCATTTCATGATAACTTCGGGTTTGTTTGTTTTTGGCGAACTGCTAGTCTAATTCGATTGGAATCGAGCCAATGAAAAGTGGTTTTTCATTTCATCATAACTTTCGGTTTGTTTGTTTTTGGCAAATTGCTAGTCCAATTCGATTGGAATCGAGCCAATGAAAAGTGGCTTTTGATTTCATGATAACTTCGGGTTTGTTCGTTTTTGAGGAATTGCTAGTCTAAATCGATTGGAATCGAGCCTATGAAAAGTGGTTTTTCCTTTCATGATAACTTAGGGTTTGTTCGTTTTTGGCGAATTGCAAGTCTAATTCAATTGGAATCGAGCCAAAGAAAAGTGGTATTTTATTTCATGATAACTTCGGGTTTGTTAGTTTTTGGTGAATTGCTAATCTAAGCCAAAGAAGAGTGGCTTTTGATTTCATGTTATCTTCGGGTTTGTTCGTTTTGGTGAATTGGTAGTCTAATTCGATTGGAATCCATCTAATGAAAAGTTGTTTTGGATATCATGATAACTTCGGATTTGTTCTTTTTGGCGAATTCCTAATCAAATTTGATTGGAATTGAGCCAATGAAAAGTGGTTTTTGATTTCATGATAATTTCGGGTTTGTTTGTTTTTGGCGAATTGCTAGTCTAATTCGATTGTAATCGAGCCAATGAAAAGCGATTTTTCATTTCTTGATAACTTCGGGTTTTTTCCTTTTTGACGAATTGCTTGTCTAAATCGATTGGAATCAAGCCAATGAAAAGTGGATTTTGATTTCATGATAACTTCGGATTTGTTCGTTTTTGCCAAATTGCAAGTCTAATTCAATTGGAATCGAGCAGACGAAAAGTGGTTTTTCATTTTGGTGATAACTTCGAGTTTGTTGGTTTTTGGCGAATTGCTAGTCTAAATCGATTGGAATCGAGCCAATGAAAAGTGGCTTTTGATTTCATGATAACTTCGGGTTTGTTCCTTTTTTTACGAATTGCTAGTCTGATTCGATTGGAATCGAGCAAAATTAAAGTGATTTTTCATTTCATGATAACTTCGGGTTTGTTCATTTTTGACGAATTGCTAGTCTAATTTGATTGGGATCGAGCCAATGAAAAGTAGTTTTTTATTTCATGATAGCTTCGGGTTTTATTCATTTTTGGCGACTTGCTAGTCTAATTCGATTGGAATCGAGCCATTGAAAAGTGGTTTTTCATATCATGATAACTTCGGGTTTGTTCATTTTTGGCGAATTGGTAGTCTAATTTGATTGTTATCGAGCCAATGAAAAGTAGTTTTTCATTTCATGATAACTTCGGGTTTGTTCCTTTTTGGCAAATTGCTTGTCTAAATCGATTGGAATCGAGCTAACGAAAAGTTGAGTTTGATTTCATGACAACTTCGGGTTTGTTCCTTTTTGGCAAATTGCTTGTCTAAATCGATTGGAATCGAGCTAACGAAAAGTTGAGTTTGATTTCATGACAACTTCGGGTTTGTTCATTTTTGGGGAATTGCTTGTCTAAATCGATTGGAATCGTGCCAATGAAAAGTGGTTTTTTATTTCATGATAACTTCGGCTTTGTTCGTTTTTGGCAAATTGGTAGTCCAATTTGATTGGAATCGAGCAAATGAAAAGTGGCTTTTGATTTCACGATAAATTCGGGTTTGTTCGTTTTTGTCGAATTGCAAGTCTAATTCGATTGGAATCGAAAAGTGGCTTTTGATTTCATGATATCTTCCGGTTTGTTCGTTTTAGCGAATTGGTAATCTAATCCGATTCGAATCTAGCTAATGAAAAGTTGTTTTTGATTTCATGCTAACTACGGATCTGTTCGTTTTTGGCAAATTGCTAGCCTAATTTGATTGGAATTGGGCCAATGAAAAGCGGTTTTTGATTTCATGACAACTTCGGGTTTTCTTCATTTTTTCGAGAATTGGTAGTCTAATTCGATTAGAATTGAGCTAACGAAAAGTGGTTTTTGATTTCATGATAACTTCAGGTTTGTTCGTTTTTGGCGAATTGCTGGTCTAATTCGATTGGACTCGAGCCAAAGAATTTTTTTTTTCATTTCATGATAACTTTGGGTTTGTTCGTTTTTGGTGAATTGCTAGTCTAAATCGATTGGAATCGAGCTAATGAAAAGTTGATTTTGATTTCATGATAATTTCGGGTTTGAACGTTTTTGGCGAATTGCTAGTTTAATTCAATTGGAATTGAGCCAATGAAAAGTGGTTTTTCATTTCATGATAACTTCGGGTTTTTTCATTTTTGGTAAATTGGTAGTCCAATTCGATTGGAATCGAGCAAATGAAAAGTGGCTTTGGATTTCATGATAACTTCGGGTTTATTCGTTTTTGGCGAATTGCTAGTCTAAATCGATCGAAATCGAGCCAATGAAAAGTGGCTTTTGATTACGTGATATCTTTTGGTTTGTTCGTTTTGGCGAATTGGTAGTCTAATCCGATTCGAATCTAGCTAATGAAAAGTTATTTTTGATTTCATGTTAACTTCGGACCTGTTCGTTTTTCGCGAATTGCTAGTCTAATTTGATTGGAATTGAGCCAACGAAAAGTGGCTTTTGATTTCATGATAACTTCGGGTTTTCTTCATTTTTTCGAGAATTGCTAGTCTAATTCGATTAGAATCGAGCTAATCAAAAGTGGTTTTTGATTTCATGATAACTTTGGGTTTGTTCGTTTTTGGCGAAATGCGAGTCTAATTCGATTGGAATTGAGCCAATGAAAAGTGGTTTTTCAGTTCATGATAACTTCGGGTTTGTTTGTTTTTGGCGAATTGCTAGTCCAATTCGATTGGAATCGAGCCAATGAAAAGTGGGTTTTGATTTCATGATAACTTCGGGTTTGTTCGTTTTTGACGAATTGCTAGTCCAATTAGAATGTAATCGAGCCAATGAAAAGCGGTTTTTCATTTCATGATAACTTCAGGTTTGTTCCTTTTTGACGAATTGCTTCGGGTATGTTCGTTTTTGGCGAATAGCTAGACTAATTTGATTGGAATCGAGCCAATGAAAAGTGGCTTTTGATTTCATGACAACATCGGGTTTGTTCTTTTTGGAGAATTTCTAGTCTAATTTGATTGGGATCGAGCCAATGAAAAGTAGTTTTTTATTTCATGATAACTTCGGGTTTGTTCATTTTTGGCGAATTGCTAGTCTAAATCGATTGTAATCGAGCCAATGAAAAGTGGCTTTTGATATCACGATATCTTCGGGTTTGTTCGTTTTGGCGAAGTGGTAGTCTAATTCGATTCGAATCCCACTTATAAAAGGTGGTTTTTGATTTCATGATAACTTCGAATCTGTTTATTTTTAGGGAATTGCTAGTCTAATTTGTTTGGAATTAAGCCAATGAAAAGTGGTTTTTGATTCCATGATAACTTCGGGTTTGTTCGATTTTTTTCCAATTGCTAGTCTAGTTCGATTAGAATCAAGCTAGTGAAAAGTGGTTTTTGATTTCATGATAACTTCAGGTTTGTTTATTTTTGGCAAATTGCTAGTCTAATTCGATTGGAATCGAGCCAAAGAAAAGTGGTTTTCATTTTGATGATAACTTCAGGTTTGTTCATTTTTGGCGAATTGCTAGTCCAAATCGATTGGAATCGAGCCAATGAAAAGTTGCTTTTGGCTTCATGATAACTTTGGGTTTGTTCGGTTTTTACGAATTGCTAGTCTAAATCGATTTGAATCGAGCAAAAGAAAAGTGGTTTTTCATTTCATGATAACTTCGAGTTTGTTCATTTTTTGCGATTTGCTACTCTAAATCGATTGGAATCGAGCTAATGAAAAGTGGATTTTGATATCATGATAACTTCAGGTTTGTTCATTTTTGGCGAACTGCAAGTCTAATTCAATTGGAATCGAGCCAATAAAAAGTGGTTTTTCATTTCATGATAACTTCGTGTTTTTTCATTTTTCGCGAATTGCTAGTCTAATTCGATTGGAAACGAGCCAATGAAAAGTGGTTTTTCAGTTCATGATAACTTTGGGTTTGTTTGTTTTTGGCGAATTGCTAGTCTAATTCGATTGGAATCGAGTCAATGAAAAGTGGTTTTTGATTTCATGAAAACTTCGAGCTTGTCCGTTTTTGGTGAATTGCTAGTCTAATTCGATTGGAATCGAGTCAATGAAAAGTGGTTTTTGATTTCATGAAAACTTCGAGCTTGTCCGTTTTTGGTGAATTGCTAGTCTAATTCGATTGGAATCGAGCCAATGAAAAGTGGCTTTTGATTTCATGATAACTTTAGGTTTGTTCATTTTTGGCGAATTGCTAATCTAATTCGATTGGAATCGAGCCAAAGAAAAATGGTTTTTCATTTCATGATAACTTCGGGGTTGTTCATTTCTGGCAAATTGCTAGTCTATTTCAATTGAAATCGAGCTAAAGAAAAGTGGCTCTTTATTTCACGATGACTTCGGGTTTGTTCGTTTTTGGCGAATTGCTAGTCTAATTGATTGGAATAGAGCCAATGAAAAGTGGCTTTTGATTTTATGTTAACTTCCGATTTGTTCGTTTTTGTCGAATATCTAGTCTAATTGAATTGGAATCGAGCCAATAAAAAGTGGTTTTTAATTTCTTGATAACTTCGGGTTTTTTCATTTTTGGCAAACTGCTAGTCTAATTCGATTGGAATCGAGCCAATGAAAAGTGGTTTTTCATTTTGATGATAACTTCGGGTTTGTTCATTTTTTGCAAATTGCTAGTCTAAATCTATTGGAAGCGAGCCAATGAAAAGTGGCTTTTGATTTCATGATAACTTCGGGTTTGTTCGTTTTTAACGAATTTCTAGTCTAATTTGATTGGAATCGAGCCAAAGAAAAGTGGTTTTTCATTTCATGATAACTTCGGGTTTGTTCGTTTTTGGCGAATTGTTAGTCTAAATCGATTGGAACCGAGCTAATGAAAAGTTGATTTTGATTTTATGATAACTTTGGGTTTGATCGTTTTGGCGAATTGCTAGTCTAATTCAATTCGAATCGAGCTAATGAAAAGTGGTTTTTCATTTTGATGATAACTTCGAGTTTGTTGGTATTTGGCAAATTGCTAGTCTAAATCGATTAGAATCGAGCCAATGAAAAGTGGCTTTTGATTTCATGATAACTTCGGGTTTGTTTGTTTTTGGCGAATTACTCGTCTAATTCGATTGTAATCGAGCCAATGAAAAGCGGTTTTTCATTTCTTGATAACTTCGAGTTTGTTCCTTTTGGGCGAAATGCTTGTCTAAATCGATTGGAATCAAGCCAATGAAAAGTGATTTTCGATTTCATGATAACTTCAGGTTTGATCGTTTTTGGCGAATTGCTCATCTAATTCAATAGGAATCGTGTTAATGAAAAGTGGTTTTTCATTTCATGATAACTTCGGGTTTGTTCATTTTTTACGAATTGGTAGTCCAATTTGATTGGAATAGAGCAAATGAAAAGTGGCTTTTGATTTCATGATAACTTCGGGTTTGTTCATTTTTAGCGAATTGCTATTCTAAATCGATTGGAAATGAGCCAATGAAAAGTGGCTTTTGATTTCATGATATATTTGGGTTTGTTCATTTTGGCGAATTGGTAGTCTAATTCGAATCGAATCCAGCTAATGAAAAGTTGTTTTTGATTTCATGATAACATTGGATCTGTTCATTTTTAGCGAACTGCTAGTCTAATTCGATTAGAATCGAGCTAATGAAAAGTGGTTTTTGATATCATGTTAACTTCGGGTTTGTTCATTTTTGGCGAATTGCTAGCCTAATTCGATTGGAATCGAGCCAATGAAAAGTGGTTTTTCATTTCGATGATAACTTCGGGTTTGTTTGTTTTGGGCGAATTGCTAGTCTAAATCTATTGGAATTAAGCCAATGAAAAGTGGCTTTTGATTTCATGATAACTTCGGGTTTGTTCGTTTTGCCGAATTGGTAGTCTAATTCGATTCAAATCCAGCTAATGAAAAGTAGTTTTTAATTTCATGATAACTTCTGGTATGTTCATTTTTGGCGAATTGCTAGTCTAATTTGACTGGAATTGAGCCAATGAAAAGTGGTTTTTGATTTCAAGATAACTTCTGGTTTGTTCGTTATTTCGGGAATTGCTAGTCTAATTCGATTAGAATCTGGCTAATGAAAAGTGGCTTTTGATTTCATGATAACTTCGGGTTTGTTCGTTTTTTGCGAATTGCTAGTCTCATTCGATTGGAATCGAGCCAATGAAAAGTGGTTTTTCAATTTGATGATAACTTCGGGCTTGTTCGTTTTTGACGAATTGCTAGTCTAATTCGACTTGAATCGAGCAAAAGAAAAGTGGTTTTTCATTTCATGGTAACTTCGGGTTTGTTCGTTATTGGCGAATTGCTTGTCTAAATTTGTTGGAATCAAGCTAATGAAAGTGGATTTTGATTTCTTGGTAACTTCGGGTTTTTAGGTTTCTGGCGATTTACTAGTCTAATTCAATTGGAATCGAGCCAATAAAAAGTGGTTTTTCATTTCATGATAACTTCGGGTTTGTTCGTTTTTGGCGAACCGCTAGTCTAATTTGATTGGAATTGAGCTAATGAAAAGTGGTTTTTATTTCATGATAACTTCGTGTTTGTTCATTTTTGGAGAATTGCTAGTCCAATTTAATTGGAATCGAGCCAATGAAAAGTGGCTTTTGATTTCATGATAACTTCGGGTTTGTTCATTTTTGGCGAAGTCCTAGTCTAATTTGATTGGAATCGAGCCAATGAAAAGTGGTTTTTCATTTCATGATAACTTCAGGTTCGTTCGTTTTTGGCGAACTGCTAGTCCAATTTGATTGGAATCGAGCCAATGAAAAGTGGCTTTTGATTTCATGATAACTTCGGGTTTGTTCATTTTTTGGCGAATTGCTAGTCTAATTCGATTGGAATCAAGCCAAAGAAAAGGGGTTTTTCATTCCAGGATAACTTAAGGTTTGTTTGTTTTTGGTGAATTGCAAGTATAAATCGATTGGAATCGAGCCAATGAAAAGTGGCTTTTGATTTCATGATAACTTAGGGTTTGTTTGTTTTTGGCAAATTGCTAATCTAATTCGATTAGAATCGAGCCAAAGAAAAGTGGTTTTTCATTTGATGATAACTTCGGGTTTGTTCGTTTTTGGCAAATTGCTAGTTTAAATCGATTGGAATCGAGCCAATGAAAAGTGGCTT
>NW_019248456.1:0-27302 GCF_002742605.1 Olea europaea var. sylvestris | reverse complement strand
ATAACTTCGGGTTTGTTCATTTTTGGTGAATTGGTTGTCCAATTCGATTGGAATCAAGCCAATGAAAAGTGGCTTTTCGTTTCATTATAACTTCGGGTGTGTTCATTTTTGGCGAATTGCTAGTCTAAATCGATTGGAATCGAGCCAATGAAAAGTGGCTTTAGATTTCACTATATCTTCAGGTTTGTTCATTTTGGCGAGTTGGTTGTCTAATTCGATTCGAATCCAGCTAATGAAAAGTGGTTTTTTATTTCATGATAACTTCGGATCTATTTATTTTTGGAGAATTGCTAGTCCAATTCGATTGGAATCGAGCCAATGAAAAGTGGCTTTTGATTTCATTATAACTTTAGGTTTGTTCATTTTTGGCGAACTCCTAGTCTAATTTGATTGGAATCGAGCCAATGAAAAGTGCTTTTTCATTTCATGATGACATCGGGTTCGTTCGTTTTTCGCGAACAGCTAGTCCAATTCGATTGGAATCGAGCCAATGAAAAGTGACTTTTGATTTCATGATAACTTCGGGTTTGTTCATTTTTGGAGAATTGCTAGTCTAATTCGATTGGAATCGAGCCAATGAAAAGTGCTTTTTCATTTCATGATGACATCGGGTTCGTTCGTTTTTCGCGAACAGCTAGTCCAATTCGAGCCAATGAAAAGTGCTTTTTCATTTCATGATAACTTCGGATTTGTTCATTTTTGGCGAATTGCTAGTTTCATGATGACTTCGGGTTCGTTCGTTTTTCGCGAACAGCTAGTCCAATTCGAGCCAATGAAAAGTGCTTTTTCATTTCATGATAACTTCGGATTTGTTCATTTTTGGCGAATTGCTAGTTTCATGATGACTTCGGGTTCGTTCGTTTTTCGCGAACAGCTAGTCCAATTCGAGCCAATGAAAAGTGCTTTTTCATTTCATGATAACTTCGGATTTGTTCATTTTTGGCGAATTGCTAGTCTAATTCGATTGGAATTAAGCAAAAGAAAAGTGGTTTTTGATTTCATGATAACTTCGTTCGTTTTCGGCGAATTGCTAGTCTAATTCCATTGGAATCGAGCCAAAGAAAAGAGGTTTTTCATTTCATGATAACTTCGGATTTGTTCATTTTTGGCGAATTGCCAGTGTAAATCGATTGGAATCGAGCCAATGAAAAGTGGCTTTTGATTTGATGATAACTTTGGGTTTGTTCGTTTTTGAAGAAATTCCTAATTTAATTCGATTGGAATCGAGCCAAAGAGAAATGGTTTTTCATTTCATGATAACTTCGGGCTTGTTCGTTTTTCGCAATTTGCTAGTCTAATTCGATTGGAAACGAGCTAAAGAAAAGTGGTTCTTCATTTCATGATAACTTCGGATTTGTTCGTTTTTAGCGAATTGCTAGTCTAATCGATCGGAATCGAGACAATGAAAAGTGGATTTTGATTTCATGATAACTTCGGGTTCGTTCATTTTTGGCGAATTGCAAGTCTAATTCAATTGGAATCAAGCCAATAAAATGTGGTTTTTCATTTCATGATAACTTTGGGTTTGTTCATTTTTTGCGAATTGCTAGTCTAATTCGATTGGACTTGAGCCAATGAAAAGTAGTTTTTCATTTCATAATAACTTAAGGGTTTGTTCGTTTTTAACGAATTGCTAGTCGAATTCGATTGGAATCGAGCCAATGAAAAGTGTCTTTTGATTTCATGATAACTTCGGGTTTGTTCATTTTTGGCGAATTGTTAGTCTAATTCGATTGGATTCGAGCCAAAGAAAGGTGGTTTTTCATTTCATGATGACTTCGGATTTGTTCGTGTTTGGCGAATTGCTAGTAGAAATCGATTGGAATTGAGCCAATGAAAAGTGGCTTTTGATTTCATGATAACTTTGGGTTTGTTCGTTTTTGGCGATTTGCTAATCTAATTCAATTGGAATCGAGCCAACGAAAAATGGTTTTTCATTTCATGATAAGTTCGGGTTTATTCATTTTTGAAATAATTGCTAGTCTAATTCGATTGGAATCGAGCTAAAGAAAAGTTGTTCTTCATTTCATGATAACTTAGGGTTTGTTCATTTTTGGCGAATGGTTAGTCTAATCGATTGGAATCGAGCCAATGAAAAGTGGCTTTTGATTTCATGACATCTTCGGGTTTGTTCGTTTTGGCGAATTGGTAGTCTAATTCCATTGGAATTGAGCCAATGAAAAGTGGTTTTTCACTCCATGATAACTTCAGGTTTGTTCATTTTTGGCGGGTTGGTAGTCCAATTCGATTGGAATCGAGCCAATGAAAAGCGGCTTTTGATTTCTTGATATATTTGGGTTTGTTCATTTTGGCGAATGGGTAGTCTAGTTCGATTCAAATCCAGCTAATGAAAAGTGATTTTTGATTTCATGATAACTTCGAATCTGTTAATTTTTGGCGAATTGCTAGTCTAATTTGATTGGAATTGAGCCAGTGAAAAGTGGTTATTGATTTCATGATAACTTCGGGTTTATTCCTTTTTTCCCGAATTGCTAGTCTAATTCAATTAGAATCGAACTAATGAAAAGCGGTTTTTGATTTCACGATAACTTCTGGTTTATTTTTTTTTTGGTTAATTGCTAGTCTAATTCGATTGGAATCAAGCAAATGAAAATTGATTTTTCATTTTGATGATAACTTCGGGTTTGTTCATTTTTTGCAAATTGCTAGTCTAAATCGATTGGAATCGAGCCAATGAAAAGTGGCTTTTGATTTCATGATAACTTCGAGTTTGTTCGTTTTTGGCGAATTACTTGTCTAATTCGATTGGAATCAAGCAAAAGAAAAGTTGTTTTTCATTTCATGATGACTTCGGTTTTGTTCATTTTTTGCGAATTGATAGTCTAAATCGATTGGAATCGAGCTAATGAAAAGTGGATTTTGATTTCATGATAACTTTGGTTTTGTTCGTTTTTGGCGAATTGCTAGTCTAATTCAATCGGAATCGAGCGAATAAAAATTGGTTTTTAATTTCATGATAACTTTGGGATAGTTCGTTTTTGGTGAACTACTAGTCCAATTCGATTGGAATCGAGCCAATGAAAAGTGGTTTTTCAATTCATGTTAACTTCGAGTTTGTTTGCTTTTGGCGAATTGCTAGTCTAATTTGATTGTTATCGAGCCAATGAAAGGCGATTTTTCATTTCATGATAACTTCGTGTTTGTTCCTTTTTGGCGAATTGCTTGTCTAAACCGATTGGAATCAAGCCAATGAAAAGTGGTTTTTGATTTCATGATAACTTCGGGTTTGTTCCTTTTTGGCGAATTGCTAGTATAATTCGATTGGAATCGTGCCAACAAAAAGTGGTTTTTCATTTCATGATAACTTCGGGTTTGTTCGTTTTTGGCGAAACGGTAGTTCAATTCGATTGGAATCGAGCCAATGAAAAGTGGCTTCTGATTTAATGATAACTTCGGGTTTGTTCATTTTTGGTGAATTGCTAGTCTAAATCGATTGGAATCGAGCCAATGAAAAGTGGCCTTTGATTTCATGCAATCTTCGATTTTGATCGTTTTGGCGAATTGCTAATTTAATTCGATTCGTATCCAGCTAATGAAAAGTGGTTTTTGATCTAATGATTACTTCGGATCTGTTCATTTTTGGCGAATTGCTAGTCTAATTTGATTGGAATTAAGCCAGTGAAAAGTGGTTTTTGATTTCATGATAACTTCGGGTTTGTTCCTTTTTTCCCGAATTGCTAGTCTAATTCGATTTGAATCGAGCTAATGAAAAGTGGTTTTTCATTTCATGATAACTTCTGGTTTGCTCGTTTTTGGCGAATTGCTAGTCTAATTCGATTGGAATCGAGCCAAGGAAAGGAGGTTTTTCATTTCATGATAACTTTTGATTTGTTCATTTTTGGCGAATTGCTAGTCTAATTCGATTGGAATCGAGCCAAGGAAAGGAGGTTTTTCATTTCATGATAACTTTTGATTTGTTCCTTTTTGGCGAATTGCTAGTCTAATTCGATTGGAATCGAGCCAAGGAAAGGAGGTTTTTCATTTCATGATAACTTTTGATTTGTTCCTTTTTGGCGAATTGCTAGTCTAATTCGATTGGAATCGAGCCAAGGAAAGGAGGTTTTTCATTTCATGATAACTTTTGATTTGTTCCTTTTTGGCGAATTGCTAGTCTAATTCGATTGGAATCGAGCCAAGGAAAGGAGGTTTTTCATTTCATGATAACTTTTGATTTGTTCCTTTTTGGCGAATTGCTAGTCTAATTCGATTGGAATCGAGCCAAGGAAAGGAGGTTTTTCATTTCATGATAACTTTTGATTTGTTCCTTTTTGGCGAATTGCTAGTCTAATTCGATTGGAATCGAGCCAAGGAAAGGAGGTTTTTCATTTCATGATAACTTTTGATTTGTTCCTTTTTGGCGAATTGCTAGTCTAATTCGATTGGAATCGAGCCAAGGAAAGGAGGTTTTTCATTTCATGATAACTTTTGATTTGTTCCTTTTTGGCGAATTGCTAGTCTAATTCGATTGGAATCGAGCCAAGGAAAGGAGGTTTTTCATTTCATGATAACTTTTGATTTGTTCCTTTTTGGCGAATTGCTAGTCTAATTTGATTGTTATCGAGCCAATGAAAAGCGATTTTTCGTTTCATGAAAACTTCGGGTTTGTTCCTTTTTTCCCGAATTGCTAGTCTAATTCGATTAGAATCGAGCTAATGAAAAGTGGTTTTTCATTTCATGAGAACTTTTGGTTTGCTCGTTTTTGGGGAATTGCTAGTCTAATTCGATTGGAATCGAGCCAATGAAAAGTGATTTTTCATTTTGATGATAACTTCGGGTTTGTTCATTTTTTGCAAAGTGCTAGTTTAAATCGATTGGAATCGAGCCAATGAAAAGTGGCTTTTGATTTCATGATAACTTCGAATTTGTTCGTTTTTGGCAAATTGCTTATCTAATTCGATTGGAATCGAGCAAAAGAAAAGTTATTTTTCATTTCATGATAATTTCGGGTTTGTTCGTTTTTGGAGAATTGCTAGTCTAAATCGATTGGAATCGAGCTAATGAAAAGTGATTTTTGACTTCATGATAACTTCTGGTTTGTTCGTTTTTGGCAAATTGCTAGTCTAATTTGATTGGAATTGAGCCAATGAAAAGTGATTTTTCGTTTTGTTGATAACTTCGAGTTTGTTCATTTTTTGCAAATTGCTAGTCTAAATAGATTGGAATCGAGCCAATGAAAAGTGGCTTTTGATTTCATAATAGCTTCGAGTTTTTTCGTTTTTGGCAAATTGCTTGTCTAATTCGATTGGAATCGAGCAAAAGAAAAGTTGTTTTCCATTTCATGATGACTTCGGGTTTGTTCGTTTTTGGCGAATTGCTGGTCTAAGTCGATTGGAATCGAGCTAATGAAAAGTGGATTTTGATTTCATGATAACTTCGATTTTGTTCATTTTTGGCGAATTGCTAGTCTAATTCAATTGGAATCGAGCCAATAAAAATTGGTTTTTAATTTCATGATAACTTCGGGATAGTTCATTTTTGGCGAACTGCTAGTCCAATTCGATTGGAATCGAACCAATGAAAAGTGGTTTTTCGATTCATGTTAACTTCGAGTTTTTTTTGTTTTTGGCGAATTGCTAGTCTAATTTGATTGTTATCGAGCCAATGAAAAGTGATTTTTCATTTCATGATAACTTCGGGTTTGTTCTTTTTTGGCGAATTGCTTGTCTAAACCGATTGGAATCAAGCCAATGAAAAGTGGCTTTTGATTTCATGATAACTTCGGGTTTGTTCCTTTTTGGCGAATTGCTAGTATAATTCGATTGGAATCGTGCCAATAGAAATTGGTTTTTCATTTCATGATAACTTCGGGCTTGTTTATCTTTGGCGAATTGGTAGTTCAATTTGATTGGAATTGAGCCAATGAAAAGTGGCTTTTGATTTCGTGATAACTTCGGGTTTGTTCGTTTTTGGCGAATTGCTAGTCTAAATCGATTGGAATCGAGCCAATGAAAAGTGGCTTTTGATTTCATGATAACTTCGGGTTTGTTCGTTTTTGGCGAATTGCTAGTCTAAATCGATTGGAATCGAGCCAATGAAAAGTGGCTTTTGATTTCATGATATCTTCGGTTTTGTTCATTTTGGCGAATTGGTAGTCTAATTCAATTCGAATCCAGCTAATGAAAAGTGGTTTTTGATCTAATGATTACTTCTGATCTGTTCATTTTTTGCAAATTGCTAGTCTAATTTGATTGGCATTGAGCCAATGAAAAGTTGTTTTTGATTTCATTATAACTTCAGGTTTGTTCATTTTTTCGAGAATTGCTAGTCTAATTCGATTTAAATCGAGCTAATGAAAAGTGGTTTTTGATTTCATGATAACTTCGGGTTTGTTCATTTTTGGCAAATTGCTAGTCTAATTCGATTGAAATCGAGCCAATGAAAAGTGGTTTGTCATTTTGGTGATAACTTCGAGATTGTTCATTTTTGGCGAATTGCTAGTCTAAATCGATTGGAATCAAGCCAATGAAAAGTCCCTTTTGATTTCATGATAACTTCGGGTTTGTTCGTTTTTGGCGAATTGCTGGTCTAATTCGATTGGAATCCAGCAAAAGAAAAGTGGTTTTTCATTTCACGATAACTTCGGGTTTGTTCATTTTTGGTGAATTGCTAGTCAAAATCAATTGGAATTAAGCTAATGAAAAGTAGATTTTGATTTCATGATAACTTCGAGTTTGTTCATTTTTGGCGAATTGCTAGTCTAATTCAACAGGAATCGAGCCAATGAAAAGTGGTTTTTCATTTCATGATAACTTCGAGTTTGTTCATTTTTTGCGAATTGCTAGTCTAATTCGATTGGAATAGAGCCAGTGAAAAGTGATTTTTCATTTCATGATAACTTTGGGTTTGTTAGTTTTTGGCAAATTGCTAGTCTAATTCGATTGGAATCCAGCAAAAGAAAAGTGGTTTTTCATTTCACGATAACTTCGGGTTTGTTCATTTTTGGTGAATTGCTAGTCAAAATCGATTGGAATTAAGCTAATGAAAAGTAGATTTTGATTTCATGATAACTTCGAGTTTGTTCATTTTTGGCGAATTGCTAGTCTAATTCAATAGGAATCGAGCCAATGAAAAGTGGTTTTTCATTTCATGATAACTTCGAGTTTGTTCATTTTTGGCGAATTGCTAGTCTAATTCGATTGGAATAGAGCCAGTGAAAAGTGATTTTTCATTTCATGATAACTTTGGGTTTGTTAGTTTTTCGCAAATTGCTAGTCTAATTCGATTGGAATCGAGCCAATGAAAAGTGGTTTTTCGTTTCACGACAACTTCGGGGTTGTTCATTTTTGGTGAAATACTTGTCTAATTCGATTGGAATCGAGCCAATGAAAAGGGGTTTTTCATTTCATGATAGCTTCGGGTTTGTTCATTTTTTGCGAATTGCTAGTCTAAATCGATTGGAATCGAGCCAATGAAAATTTAGCTTTTTATTTTATGATAACTTCGAGTTTCTTCATTTTGGCGATTCACTGGTCTAATTTGATTGGAATCGCGCCAATGAAAAGTGATTTTTCATTTCATGATAACTTCGAGTTTGTACATTTTTGGCAAATTGCTTATCTAATTCGATTGGTATCAAGCTAATGAAAAGTGGTTTTTCATTTCATGATAACTTCGGGTTTGTTCATTTTTTGCGAAATGCTAGTCCAATTCGCTTGGAATCGAGCCAATGAAAAGTGGTTTTTGATTTCTTGATAACGTCAGGTTTGTTCATTTTTGTGAATTGCGAGTCTAATTCAATTGGAATCGGGCCAACTAAAAGTGGCTTTTGAATTCATGATAACTTCGCGTTTCTTCTTTTTTGGCCAATTGCTAGTCTAATTCGATTGGAATCGAGCCAACGAAAAGTTGCTTTTGATTTTATGATAACTTCGGGTTTATTCATTCAAGGGGAATTGCTAGTCTAATTTGATTGGAATCGAGCCAAAGAAAAGTGGTATTTCATTTCGTGATAACTTCGGGTTTGTTCATTTTTAGGGATTTGCTAGGTTAAATAGATTGGAATCGAGCCAATGAAAAGGGGTTTTTGATTTCCTGATAACTTCGGGTTTGTTCGTTTTTGGCGAATTGCTAGTCTAATTCGATTGGAATCGAGCCAAAAAAAGTGGTTTTTAATTTCATGATAACTTTGGGTTTGTTCATTTTTGGCGAATTGCTAGTCTAAATCGATTGGAATGGAGCCAATGAAAAGTGGCTTTTGATTTCATTATAAATTCGGGTTTGTTTTTTTTTTTGAGAATTCCTAGACTAATTCTATTGGAATCGAGCCAATGAAAAGTTATTTTTCATTTCATGATAACTTCGGGTTTGTTCATTTTGGGTGAATTGTTAGTCTAAATCAATTGGAATCGAGCAAATGAAAAGTGGCTTTTGACTTCAAGATAACTTCTGGTTTGTTGGTTTTTGGCGAATTGCTAGTCTAAATCGATTGGAATCGAGCCAATGAAAAGTGGCTTTTGATTTCATGATAACTTCGGGTTTGGTCATTTTTGGCGAATTGCTAGTCTAAATCGATTGGAATCGAGCAAATGAAAAGTGCTTTTTGATTTCATGATAACTTCAGGTTTGTTCGTTTTTGGCGAATTGCTAGTCTAAATCGATTGGAATCGAGCCAATGTAAAGTGGTTTTTATTTCCTGATAACTTCGGGTTTGTTCATTTTTGACGAGTTGCTAGTCCAATTCGATTGGAATCAAGTAAATGAAATGTGGCTTTTGACTTCACTATAACTTTTGGTTTGTTTGTTCTTGGCGAATTGCTAGTCTAAATCGATTGGAATCGAGCCAATGTAAAGTGGTTTTTTATTTCATGATAACTTTGGGTTTGTTCATTTTTGGCGAGTTGCTAGTCCAATTCGATTGGAATCGAGTAAATGAAATGTGGCTTTTGACTTTACTATAACTTTTGGTTTGTTTGTTCTTGGCGAATTGCTAGTCTAAATTGATTGGAATCGAGCCAATGTAAAGTTGCTTTTGATTTCGTGATAACTTCGGGTTTGTTCATTTTTGACGAATTGCTAGTCTAAATCGACTGGAATCGAGCCAATAAAAAAGTTGTTTTTCATTTCATGATAACTTAGGGTTTGTTCATTTTTGCCTAATTGCTAGTCTAAATAGATCGGAATGGAGCCAATGAAAAGTTGCTTTTGATTTCATTATAACTTCGGGTTTGTTCATTTTTTGAGAATTACTAGTCTAATTCCATTGGAATTGAGCCAATCAAAAGTTATTTTTCATTTCATGAAAACTTCGGGTTTGTTCATTTTTAGCGAATTGCTAGTCTAAATTGATTGGAATCGAGCCGATGAAAAGTGGCTTTTGATTTCATGATAACTTCGGGTTTGTTCGTTTTTGGTGTATTGCTAGTCTAATTCGGTTGGAATCAGGCCATTGATTTCATGATAACTTCGGGTTTGTTCGTTTTTGGTGTATTGCTAGTCTAATTCGGTTGGAATCAGGCCATTGATTTCATGATAACTTCGGGTTTGTTCGTTTTTGGTGTATTGCTAGTCTAATTCGGTTGGAATCAGGCCATTGATTTCATGATAACTTCGGGTTTGTTCGTTTTTGGTGTATTGCTAGTCTAATTCGGTTGGAATCAGGCCATTGATTTCATGATAACTTCGGGTTTGTTCGTTTTTGGTGTATTGCTAGTCTAATTCGGTTGGAATCAGGCCATTGATTTCATGATAACTTCGGGTTTGTTCGTTTTTGGTGTATTGCTAGTCTAATTCGGTTGGAATCAGGCCATTGATTTCATGATAACTTCGGGTTTGTTCGTTTTTGGTGTATTGCTAGTCTAATTCGGTTGGAATCAGGCCATTGATTTCATGATAACTTCGGGTTTGTTCGTTTTTGGTGTATTGCTAGTCTAATTCGGTTGGAATCAGGCCATTGATTTCATGATAACTTCGGGTTTGTTCGTTTTTGGTGTATTGCTAGTCTAATTCGGTTGGAATCAGGCCATTGATTTCATGATAACTTCGGGTTTGTTCGTTTTTGGTGTATTGCTAGTCTAATTCGGTTGGAATCAGGCCATTGATTTCATGATAACTTCGGGTTTGTTCGTTTTTGGTGTATTGCTAGTCTAATTCGGTTGGAATCAGGCCATTGATTTCATGATAACTTCGGGTTTGTTCGTTTTTGGTGTATTGCTAGTCTAATTCGGTTGGAATCAGGCCATTGATTTCATGATAACTTCGGGTTTGTTCGTTTTTGGTGTATTGCTAGTCTAATTCGGTTGGAATCAGGCCATTGATTTCATGATAACTTCGGGTTTGTTCGTTTTTGGTGTATTGCTAGTCTAATTCGGTTGGAATCAGGCCATTGATTTCATGATAACTTCGGGTTTGTTCGTTTTTGGTGTATTGCTAGTCTAATTCGGTTGGAATCAGGCCATTGATTTCATGATAACTTCGGGTTTGTTCGTTTTTGGTGTATTGCTAGTCTAATTCGGTTGGAATCAGGCCATTGATTTCATGATAACTTCGGGTTTGTTCGTTTTTGGTGTATTGCTAGTCTAATTCGGTTGGAATCAGGCCATTGATTTCATGATAACTTCGGGTTTGTTCGTTTTTGGTGTATTGCTAGTCTAATTCGGTTGGAATCAGGCCATTGATTTCATGATAACTTCGGGTTTGTTCATTTTGGGGAATTGCTAGTCTAATTCGATTGGAATCGTGCCAATGAAAAGTTGTTTTTGATTTCATGATAACTTCTGGTTTGTTCGTTTTTGGTGAATTGCTAGTCTAATTCGATTGGAATCGAGCCAATGAAAAGTTGTTTTTCATTTCATGATAAATTCGGGTTTGTTCATTTTTTTCGAATTGCTTGTAAAATTTGATTAGAATCGAGCCAATGAAATGTGACTTTTGATTTCATGATTACTTAGGGTTTGTTCATTTTTAACGAATTGCTAGTCTAATTCGATTGGAATCGAGCCAATGAAAAGTGGTTTTTGATTTCATGATAACTTCGGGTTTGTTCATTTTTGGTGAATTGCTAGTCTAATTAGATTGGAATCGAGCCAGGGAAAAATGGTCTTTGATTTCATTATAACTTCGGGCCAGTTCATTTTTATCGAATTGCCAGTCTAATTCGATTGGAATCGAGCCAATGAAATGTGGCTTTCGATGATTTCATGATAACTTTGGGTTTGGTCGTTTGTGCAGTTGCTAGTTTAATTCGATTGGAATCGAGCCAATGAAAAGTTGTTTTTAATTTGATGATAACTTCGGGTTTGTTCATTTTTGGCGAATTGCTAGTTTAATTCGGTTAGAATCGAGCCAGTGAAAAGTGGTCTTTGATTTCATATAACTTCGGGCTTGTTCATTTTGGGCGAATTGCTAGTCTAATTTGATTGGAATCATGTCAATGAATAGTTGTTTTTAATTTCATGATAACTTCGGGATTGTTCATTTTTGGTGAATTGCTAGTCTAATTCGATTGCAATCAAGCCAATGAAAAGTGATTTTTGATTTCATGATAATTTCGAGTTTGTTCATTTTTATTAAATTGCTAGTCTAATTCAATTGGAATAAACCCAATCAAAAGAGGTTTTTGATTTCATGATAACTTCGAGTTTGTTCATTCTTAGCAAATTGCTAGTTTAATTCGATTGGAATCAAGCCAATGAAATGTGTCTTTTGATTTAATGATAACATCGGGGTTGTTTGTTTTTGGTGAATTGCTCGTCTAATTTGATTGAAATCAAGCCAATTAAAAGTAGTTTTTAATTTCATGATAACTTCGGCTTTGTTCGTTTTTTGCTAATTGCTAGTCAAATTCGATTGGAATCGAGCCAGTAAAAATTGTCCTTTGATTTCATGATAACTTCGGGTTTGTTCATTTTTGTCTAATTCCCAGTCTAATTCGATTGGAATCGAGCCAATGAAAAGTGGTTTTTGATTTCGTGATAACTTTGGGTTTGTTCATTTTTACGAATTGTTAGTCTAATTCGGTTGGAATCAGGCCAGTGAAAAGTGGTTTTTAATTTCGCATAACTTCGGGTTTGTTCATTTTGGGCGAATTGGTAGTCTAATTCAATTGAAATCATGTCAATGACTAGTGGATTTTAATTTCATGATAACTTCGGGTTTGTTCATTTTTGACGAATTGCTCATCTAATTCGATTGCAATCGAGGCAATGAAAAGTGGTTTTTGATTTCATGTTAATTTCGGGTTTGCTCATTTTTGGCGAATTGCTAGTGTAATTAGATTGGAATCGATCCCATCAAAAGTGGTTTTTAATTTCATGACAACTTTGGGTTTGTTCATTTTTGGTGAATTGCTAGTCTAATTCGATTGCAATTGAGCCAATGAAATGTGGTTTTTGATTTCATGATAATTTCGGGGTTGTTCATGAATTGCTAGTCTAATTAGACTGGAATCGACCCCATCAAAAGAGGTTTTTAATTTCATGATAACTTCGGGTTTGTTCATTTTTGGTGAATTGTTAGTCTAATTCGATTGCAATTGAGCCAATGAAAAGTGGTTTTTGATTTCATGATAATTTCGGGGTTGTTCATGAATTGCTAGTCTAATTAGACTGGAATCGACCCCATCAAAAGAGGTTTTTAATTTCATGATAACTTCGGGTTTGTTCATTTTTGGCGAATTGCTAGTCTAATTTGATTGGAATCAAGCTAATGGAAAGTGGTTTTTGATTTCATGATAATTTCGGGGTTGTTCATGAATTGCTAGTCTAATTAGACTGGAATCGACCCCATCAAAAGAGGTTTTTAATTTCATGATAACTTCGGGTTTGTTCATTTTTGGCGAATTGCTAGTCTAATTTGATTGGAATCAAGCTAATGGAAAGTGGTTTTTGATTTCATGATAATTTCGGGGTTGTTCATGAATTGCTAGTCTAATTAGACTGGAATCGACCCCATCAAAAGAGGTTTTTAATTTCATGATAACTTCGGGTTTGTTCATTTTTGGCGAATTGCTAGTCTAATTTGATTGGAATCAAGCTAATGGAAAGTGGTTTTTGATTTCATGATAATTTCGGGGTTGTTCATGAATTGCTAGTCTAATTAGACTGGAATCGACCCCATCAAAAGAGGTTTTTAATTTCATGATAACTTCGGGTTTGTTCATTTTTGGCGAATTGCTAGTCTAATTTGATTGGAATCAAGCTAATGGAAAGTGGTTTTTGATTTCATGATAATTTCGGGGTTGTTCATGAATTGCTAGTCTAATTAGACTGGAATCGACCCCATCAAAAGAGGTTTTTAATTTCATGATAACTTCGGGTTTGTTCATTTTTGGCGAATTGCTAGTCTAATTTGATTGGAATCAAGCTAATGGAAAGTGGTTTTTGATTTCATGATAATTTCGGGGTTGTTCATGAATTGCTAGTCTAATTAGACTGGAATCGACCCCATCAAAAGAGGTTTTTAATTTCATGATAACTTCGGGTTTGTTCATTTTTGGCGAATTGCTAGTCTAATTTGATTGGAATCAAGCTAATGGAAAGTGGTTTTTGATTTCATGATAATTTCGGGGTTGTTCATGAATTGCTAGTCTAATTAGACTGGAATCGACCCCATCAAAAGAGGTTTTTAATTTCATGATAACTTCGGGTTTGTTCATTTTTGGCGAATTGCTAGTCTAATTTGATTGGAATCAAGCTAATGGAAAGTGGTTTTTGATTTCATGATAATTTCGGGGTTGTTCATGAATTGCTAGTCTAATTAGACTGGAATCGACCCCATCAAAAGAGGTTTTTAATTTCATGATAACTTCGGGTTTGTTCATTTTTGGCGAATTGCTAGTCTAATTTGATTGGAATCAAGCTAATGGAAAGTGGTTTTTGATTTCATGATAATTTCGGGGTTGTTCATGAATTGCTAGTCTAATTAGACTGGAATCGACCCCATCAAAAGAGGTTTTTAATTTCATGATAACTTCGGGTTTGTTCATTTTTGGCGAATTGCTAGTCTAATTTGATTGGAATCAAGCTAATGGAAAGTGGTTTTTGATTTCATGATAATTTCGGGGTTGTTCATGAATTGCTAGTCTAATTAGACTGGAATCGACCCCATCAAAAGAGGTTTTTAATTTCATGATAACTTCGGGTTTGTTCATTTTTGGCGAATTGCTAGTCTAATTTGATTGGAATCAAGCCAATGAAAAGTTGTTTTTGATTTCATGATAACTTTGGGTTTGTTCGTTTTTGGCAAATTGCTAGTCTAACTCGATTGGAATCGAGCCAATGAAAAGTGGTTTTTCATTTCATGATAAATTCGGGTTTGCTCATTTTGGGTGAATTTCTAGTCTAATTCGATTGCAATCGAGCCAATGAAAAGTGGTTTTTGATTTCATGATAATTTCGGGTTTGTTCATTTTTGGCGACTCGCTAGTCTAATTCGATTGGAATCGACCCAATTAAAAGAGGTTTTTGATTTCATTATAACTTCGTGTTTGTTCATTTTTGACGAACTGATAGTCCAATTCTATTGGAATCGAGCCAATGAAAAGTTGTTTTTGATTTCATATAACTTCGAGTTTGTTCGTTTTGGGCGAATAGCTAGTCCAATTCGATTGGAATCGTACCAATGAAAAGTGGTTTTTGATTTCATGATAACTTCAGCTTTGTTCATTTTTGACAAATTGCTTGTCTAATTCGATTGGATTCGAGCCAACGAAAAGTGGTTTTTGATTTCATATAACTTCAGGATTGTTCATTTTGGGCGAATTGCTAGTCTAATTCGATTGGAATCATGTCGATGAAAAGTGGTTTTTAAGTTCATGATAACTTTGGGTTTGTTCATTTTTGGCGAATTGCTAGTCTAATTCGATTGCAATTGAGCTAATGAAAAGTGGTTTTTAATTTCATGATAATTTCGGGTTTGTTCGTTTTTAGCGAATTGCTAGTCTAATTCGATTGGAATCGAACCAATCAAAAGAGGTTTTTGATTTCAAGATAACTTCGAGTTTGTTCATTTTTGGCGAATTGCTAGTGTAATTTGATTGGAATTGAGCCAATGAAATGTGGCTTTTGATTTCATGATAACATCGGGTTTGTTCGTTTTTGGCGAATTGGTAGTCTAATTCGATTGGATTCGAGCCAATGAAAAGTGGTTTTTAATTTCATGATAACTTCGGCTTTGTTCGTTTATGGTGAATTGATAGTCTAATTTGATTGGAATCGAGCCAATGAAAAGTTATTTTTGATTTCATATAACTTCGGGTTTGTTCATTTTGGACGAATTGCTAGTCTAATTCGATTGGTATCGTGCCAGTGAAAAGTTGTTTTTGATTTTATGATAACTTTGGGTTTGTTCGTTTTTGGCGAATTGCTAGTCTAATTCGATTGGAACCGAGCCAATGAAAAGTGGTTTTTCATTTCATGATAAATTCGGGTGTGTTCATTTTTTTTTGAATTGCTAGTATAATTCGATTAGAATCGAGCCAATGAAATGTGACTTTTGATTTCATGATAACTTCGGGTTTTTTTGTTTTTGGCAAATTGCTGGTCTAATTCTGTTGGAATCGAGCCAATGAAATGTGGTTTTTTATTTCTTGATAACTTTGGATTTGTTCATTTTTTACGAATAGCCAATCTAATTCGATTGGAATCGTGGCAAAGAAACGTGGCTTTTTATTTCATGATAACTTCGGGTTTGTTCATTTTTGGTGAATTGCTAGACTAATTCGATTGGAATTGAGCAAATGAAAGGTGGTTTTTGACTTCACAATAACTTTGGGTTTGTTAATTTTTGGCGAATTGCTAGTCTAATTCGATTGAAATCGTGCCAATGAAAAGTGGTTTTTGATTTCATGATAACTTCGGGTTTATTCTTTTTGGCGAATTGCTAGTCTAATTCGATTGGAATCAAGTTAATGAAAAGTTGTTTTTGATTTCATGATAACTTCGGGTATCTTGATTTTTGGCGAATTGCTAGTCTAATTCGATTGGAATCGAGCCAACCGAAAGTTGTTTTTGATTTCATGACAACTTCGAGTTTGTTTGTTTTTAGCAAATTGCTAGTCTAATTCGATTGGAATCGTGCCAATGAAATGTGGCTTTTATTTCATGAAACATCAGGTCTGTTCATTTTTGGCAAATTATCAGTCTAATTCGATTGGAATCAAGCCAGTGAAAAGTGGTTTTTAATTTCAAGACTACTTCTGGTTTGTTCATTTTTATGAATTGCTAGTCTAATTCGATTGGAATCGTGCCAATGAAAAGTGGTTTTTGATTTAATTATAACTACCGATTTGTTCGTTTTTGTCAAATTGCTAAGGAAAAGGGGTTTTTGATTTCATGATAACTTCGTGTTTGGTCATTTTTGACGAATTGCTAGTCTAATTCTATTGGAATCGAGCCAATGAAAAGTGGTTTTCGATTTCATGTTGACTTCGGGTTTGTTCACTTTTGGTGAATTGCTAGTCCAATTCGATTGGAATTGTGCCAATGAAAAGTGTCTTTTGATGATTTCATGATAATTTCGGGTTTGTTCATTTTTTACTAAATGCTAGTGTAATTCGATTGGAATTGTGCCAATGAAAAGTGGTTTTCGATTTAATGATAACTTCGAGTTTGTTCGTTTTTGGCGAATTGCGTCGATAGGAATCGAGCCAATCAAAAGAGGTTTTTTATTTCATGATAGCTTCAAATTTTTTCATTTTTCGTGAATTGCTAGTCGAATTCGATTGGAACGAGGTAGTGAAATATGGCTTTTGATATCGTGATAACTTCGAGTTTGTTCATTATTGGTAAATTACTAGTCTAATTCGATTGGAATCGAGCCAATGTAAAGTGGTTTTAAATTTCATGATAACTTTAGGTTTGTTCATTTTCGGTGAATCGCTAGTCTAATTCTATTGGAATCGACCCAATCAAAAGAGGTTTTTGATTTCATGCCAACTTTGGGTTTTTATGTTTTTAGCGAATCGATAGTCTAGTTCGATTGGAATCGAGCCAATGAAAAGTGCTTTTTCATTTCATAATAAATTCGGGTTTGTTCGTTTTTAGCGAATTGCTAGCCTAATTCGATTGGAATCGAGCGAATGAAATGTGACTTTTGATTTCATGTAATTTCGAGTTTGTTCATTTTTGGCGAATTGCTAGTCTAATTCAATTGGAATCGAGCCAACAAAAAGTGGTTTTTGATTTCAAGATAACTTCGGGTTTATTCATTTTTGCGAATTGCCAATTTGATTCGATTGGAATCGAGCCAATGAAAAGTGGTTTTTGATTTCATGATGACTTCGGGTTTGTTCATTTTTGGTGAATTGCTAGTTTAATTCGATTGGAATCGAGCCAATGACTAGTGGTTTTTGATTTTATGAGGCTTCGGGTTTGTTTGTTTTTGACGAATTGCTAGTCTAATTTGATTGGAATCAAGTCAATGAAAAGTGGTTTTTGATTTCATGATAGCTTTGGGTATGTTCGTTTTTGGTGAATTGCTAGTGTAATTCGATTGGGATCGAGCCAAACAAAAGTGGGTTTTGATTTCATGAAAACTTTGAGTTTGTTCATTTTTTGTGAATTGCTAGTCTAATTCGATTGGAATCATGCTAATGAAAAGTGGTTTTTGATTTAATTATACCTTCAGGTTTGTTCATTTTTGTCGAATCGCTAGTCTAATTCGATTGGAATCGAGCCAATGAAAAGGGGTTTTTGATTTCATGATAACTTTTGGTTTGTTCGTTTTTAATGAATTGCTTGTCTAATTCGATAGGAATCGAGTCAATGAAAAATTGTTTTTTATTTCACATTAACTTTGGGTTTGTTCATTTTTGACGAATTGCTAGTCCAATTCGATTGGAATCGAGCCAATGAAAAGTGGCTTTTGAAGATTTCATGATAACTTCAGGTTTGTTCGTTTTTGACGAATTGCTAGTCTAATTCGATTAGAATTGTGCCAATGAAAAGTTGTTTCTGATTTCATGATAACTTCAAGTTTGTTCGTTTTTAGCGAATTGCTAGTCTAATTCGATTGGAAATGAGCCAATCAAAAGTGGTTTTTGATTTCATGATAACTTCAGGTTTTTTCATTGTTGGTGAATTGCTAGTTTAATTCGATTGGAATCGAGCCAATGAAATGTGGCTTTTGATTTCAAGATAACTTCGAGTTTGTTCATTTTTGGCGACTTACTAGTCTAATTTAATTGGAATCGAGTCAATGTAAAGTGGTTTATAATTTCATGTTACTTCAGGTTTGTTAATTCTCTGCGAATTGCTAGTCTAATTCGATAGGATTCGAGCCAATCAAAAGAGGTTTTTGATTTCATGGTAACTTCGAGTTTCTTCATTTTTGGAAAATTGCTAGTCAAATTCGATTGGAATCGAGCCAATGAAAAGTTGTTTTTTATTTCATGATAACTTCCGGTTTGTTCATTTTTGTTGAATTGCTAGTCTAATTCGATTGGAATCGAGCCAATCAAAACAGGTTTTTGATTACATGATAACTTCTTGTTTGTTCATTTTTGGCAAAATTTTTCTAATTCGATTGGAATCGAGCCAATGAAATGTGGCTTTTGCTTTCATGATAACGTCAGGGCGAATTGCTAGTCTGATTGGATTGGAATCGAGCCAATGAAATGTGGCTTTTGCTTTCATGATAACATCGGGTTTGTTCATTTTTGGAGAATTGCTAGTCTAATTTGATTGGAATCGATCCAATGAAAAGTGGTTTTTGATTTCATTTAACTTCGGGTTGGTTCATTTGGGCGAATTGCTAGTCTAGTTCGATAGGAATCGTGCCAATGAAAAGTTGTTTTTAATTTCATGATAACTTCGGGTTTGTTCTTTTTGGCAAATTGCTAGTCTAATTCGATTGGAATTGAGCCAATGAAAAGTGTTTTTTCGTTTCCTGATAGCCTCGCGTTTGTTCATTTTTGGCGAATCACTATTCTAATTCGATTGGAATCGAGCCAATGAAAAGTGATTTTTGATTTCATGATAAGTTCGGGTTTGTTCGTTTTTCGCGAATTGCTAGTCTAATTAGATTGGAATCGAGCCAGTGAAAAGTGGTCTTTGATTTCATGATAACGTCGGGTTTGTTCATTTTTATCGAATTGCCAGTCTAATTTGATTGGAATCGAGCCAATGAAATGTGGCTTTTGATGATTTCATAATAACTTCGAGTTTGGTCGTTTGTGGCGAGTTGCTAGTCTAATTCGATTGGAATTGAGCTAATTAAAAGTGATTTTTAATTTCATGATAACTTTGGGTTTGTTATTTTTGGCGAATTGCCAGTCGATTTCGATTGAAATCGAGCCAATGAAAAGTGGTTTTTGATTTCATATAACTTCGGGTTCGTTTATTTTGGGCGAATCGCTAGTCTAATTCGATTGGAATCATGTCAATGAATAGTGGTATTTAATTTAATGATAACTTCGGGTTTGTCCAATTTTGGCGAATTGCCAGTCTAATTCGATTGTAATCGAGCCAATGAAAAGTGGTTTTTGATTTCATCATAATTTCGGGTTTGTTCATTTTTGGCAATTTGCTAGTCTAATTCGATTGGAATCGACCCAATCAAAAGAGGTTTTTGATTTCATGATAACTTCGAGTTTGTTCGTTCTTAGCGAATTGTTAGTCTAATTCGATTGGAATCGAGGTAATGAAATGTGGCATTTGATTTCATGATAACATCGGGTTTGTTCATTTTTGGCCAATTGCTTGTCTAATTCGATTGGAATCGAGCCAATC
Organism: Olea europaea var. sylvestris; assembly: GCF_002742605.1. Lineage (NCBI taxonomy): Eukaryota > Viridiplantae > Streptophyta > Magnoliopsida > Lamiales > Oleaceae > Olea > Olea europaea. Next base: position 7,617 of record NW_019248456.1, on the reverse strand, counting down.
AAAAGTTGTTTTTAATTTACTGATAACTTCGGGTTTGCTCATTTTTGGCGAATTGATAGTCAAATTCGATTGGAATTGAGCCAGTGAAAAGTGGTCTTTGATTTCATGATAACTTTAGTTTTGTTCATTTTTGTCGAATTGCCAGTCTAATTCGATTGGAATCGAGCCAATGAAAAGTGGTTTCTGATTTCAAGATAACTTCGGGTTTGTTCATTTTTGACAAATTGCTAGTCTAATTCGATTGGAATCGAGGCAATGAAAAGTGGTTTTTGATTTCGTATAACTTCGGGTTTGTTCATTTTAGGCGAATTGCTAGTCTAATTCGATTGAAATCATGTCAATGAATAGTTGATTTTAATTTCGTGATAACTTCGATTTTGTTCATTTTTGATGAATTGCTAGTCTAATTCGATTGCAATCGAGCCAATGAAAAGTGGTTTTTGATTTCATGATAATTTCGGGTTTGTTCATTTATGGTGAATTGCTAGTCTAATTCGATGGTAATCGACCCAATCAAAAGAGGTTTTTGATTTCATGATAACTTCGAGTTCGTTCATTCTTGGCGAATTGCTAGTCTAATTCGATTGGAATCGAGGCAATGAAATGTGGCTTTTGATTTCATGATAACATCGGGTTTTTTCGTTTTTGGCGAATTTCTCGTCTAATTCGATTGGCATCGAGCCAATTAAAAGTGGTTTTTAATTTCATAATAACTTCGGGTTTGGTCATTTTTGACGAATTGATAGTCTAATTCGATTGGAATCGAGCCAATGAAAAGTTGTTTTTGATTTCATATAACTTCGGGTTTGTTCATTTTGGGCGAATTGGTAGTCCAATTTGATTGGAATCGTGCCAATGAAAAGTGGTTTTTGATTTCATGATAACTTCGGGTTTGTTCATTTATGGCGAATTGCTAGTCTAATTCGATGGTAATCGACCCAATCAAAAGAGGTTTTTGATTTCATGACAACTTCGAGTTCGTTCATTCTTGGCGAATTGCTAGTCTAATTCGATTGGAATCGAGGCAATGAAATGTGGCTTTTGATTTCATGATAACATCGGGTTTTTTCGTTTTTGGCGAATTTCTCGTCTAATTCGATTGGCATCGAGCCAATTAAAAGTGGTTTTTAATTTCATAATAACTTCGGGTTTGGTCATTTTTGACGAATTGATAGTCTAATTCGATTGGAATCGAGCCAATGAAAAGTTGTTTTTGATTTCATATAACTTCGGGTTTGTTCATTTTGGGCGAATTGGTAGTCCAATTTGATTGGAATCGTGCCAATGAAAAGTGGTTTTTGATTTCATGATAACTTCGGGTTTGTTCATTTTTGAAGAATTGCTAGTCTAATTCGATTGCAATTGGGCCAATGAAAAGGGGTTTTTAATTTCATGATAATTTTGGGATTGTTCATTTTTGGCGAATTTCTAGTCTAATTTGATTGGAATCAACCCAATCAAAAGAGGTTTTTGATTTCATGATAATTTCGAATTTGTTCATTTTTGGCGAATTGCAAGCCTAATTCGATTGGAATCGAGCCAACAAAATGTGGCTTTTGATTTCATGATAACATCGGGTTTGTTCATTTCTGGCGAATTGCTAGTCTAATTTGATTGGAGTCGAGCCAATGAAAAGTGGTTTTTAATTTCATGATAACTTGGGGTTTGTTCGTTTATGGCGAATTGATAGTCTAATTCGATTGGAATCGAGCCAATGAAAAGTTGTTTTTGATTTCATATAACTTCGGGTTTCTTCATTTTGGGGAATTGCTAGTCTAATTCGATTGGAATCGTGCCAATTAAAAGTTGTGTTTTGATTTCGCATAACTTCGGGTTTGTTCATTTTGGGCAAATTGCAAGTCTAATTCAACTGAAATCATGTCAATGAATAGTGTATTTTTATTTCATGGTAACTTTGGGTTCGTTCATTTTTGGTGAATTGCTCGTCTAATTCGATTGCAATCGAGCCAATGAAAAGTGGTTTTTGATTTCATGTTAATTTCGGGTTTGTTCATTTTTGGCGAATTGCTAGTGTAATTCGATTGGAATCGTGCCAATGAAAAGTGATTTTTCATTTCATGAAAAATTCGGGTTTGTTCATTTTTTTCAAATTGCTAGTATAATTCGATTAGAATCGAGCCAATGAAATGCGACTTTTGATTTCATGGTTATTTAGGGTTTGTTCATTTTTGGCGAATTGCTAGTCTAATTCGATTAGAATCGAGCCAATGAAATGCGACTTTTGATTTCATGGTTATTTAGGGTTTGTTCATTTTTGGCGAATTGCTAGTCTAATTCGATTGGAATCGAACCAATGAAAAATGGCTTTTGATTTCATGATAACTTCGGGTTTGTTCATTTTTGGTGAATTGCTAGTCTAATTAGATTGGAATCGACCCAGTGAAAAGTGGTCTTTAATTTCATTATAACTTCGGGTTAGATCATTTTTGTCGAATTGCCAGGCTAATTCGATTGGAATCGAGCCAATGAAATGTGGCGTTTGATGATTTCATGATAACTTTGGGTTTGGTCGTTTGTGGCGAGTTGCTAGTTTAATTCGATTCGAATCGAGCCAATGAAAAGTGGTTTTTAATTTGATGATAACTTCGGGTTTGTTCATTTTTGGCAAATTGCTAGTCTAATTCGATTGGAATAGACCCAATGAAAAGTGGTTTTTGATTTCATATAACTTCGGGTTTGTTCATTTTGGGCGAATTGCTAGTCTAATTCGATTGGAATCATGTCAATGAATAGTGGTTTTCAATTTCACGATAACTTCGGGATTGCTCATTTTTGGTGAATTGCTAGTCTAATTCGATTGCAATCGAGCCAATGAAAAGTGGTTTTTGATTTCACGATAATTTCAGGTTTGTTCATTTTTGGCAAATTGCTAGTCTAATTCGATTGGAATCGACCCAATCAAAAGAGGTTTTTGATTTTATGATAACTTCGAGTTTGTTCATTCTTAGCGAATTGCTAGTCTAATTTGACTGGAATCGAGCCAATGAAATGTGGCTTTTGATTTCTTGATAACATCGAGGTTGTTCATTTTTGGCGATTTGCTCGTCTAATTCGATTGGAATTGAGCCAATTAAAAGTAGTTTTTAATTTCATGATAACTTCGGGTTTGTTCGTTTTTGGCTAATTACTAGTCAAATTCGATTGGAATCGAGCTAGTGAAAATTGGTCTTTGATTTCATGATAACTTCGGGTATGTTCATTTTTGTCTAATTGCCAATCTAATTCGATTGGAATCGAGCCAACGAAAAGTGATTTTTGATTTTGTGATAACTTCGGGTTTGTTCATTTTTGACGAATTGCTAGTCTAATTCGATTGGAATCGAGCCAGTGAAAAGTGGTTTTTAATTTCGCATAACTTCGGGTTTGTTCATTTTGGGCGAATTGCTAGTCTAATTCGATTGAAATCATGTCAATGAATAGTGGATTTTAATTTCATGATAACTTCGGGTTTGTTCATTTTTGGTGAATTGCTCGTCTAATTCGATTGCAATCGAGCCAATGAAAAGTGGTTTTTGATTTCATGTTAATTTCGGGTTTGTTCATTTTTGACGAAATGCTAGTGTAATTCGATTTGAATCGTGCCAATAAAAAGTGGTTTTCGATTGAATGGTAACTTCGAGTTTGTTCATTTTTGGTGAATTGCTAGTCTAATTCGATAGGAATCGAGCCAGTAAAAAGAGCTTTTTTATTTCATGATAGCTTTAGCTTTTTTCATTTTCGGTGAATTGCTAGTCGAATTCGATTGGAACGAGCCAGTTAAATGTGGCTTTTGAAATCATGATAACTTCGAGTTTGTTCATTATTGGTGAATTACTAGTCTAATTCGATTGGAATCGAGCCAATGTAAAGTGGTTTTTAATTTCATGATAACTTCAGGTTTGTTCGTTTTCGGCGAATCGTTAGTCTAATTCTATTGGAATCGAGCCAATCAAAAGAGGTTTTTGATTTCATGATAACTTTGGGTTTCTACATTTTTGGCGAATTGATAGTCTAGTTCGATTGGAATCAAGCCAATGAAAAGTACTTTTTCATTTCATGTTAAATTCGAGTTTATTCATTTTCGGTGAATTGTTAGTCTAATTCAATTGGAATCTAGCCAATCAAAAGAGGTTTTTGATTTCATGATAACTTCGGGTTTGTTTGTTTTTAACGAATTGCTAGCCTAATTTGATTGGAATCGAGCTAATGAAATGTGACTTTTGATTTCATGTAACTTCGAGTTTGTTCATTTTTGACGAATTGTTAGTCTAATTCAATTGGAATCTAGCCAATCAAAAGAGGTTTTTGATTTCATGATAACTTCGGGTTTGTTTGTTTTTGATGAATTGCTAGTCTAATTCGATTGGAATCGTGCCATTGAAAAGTTGTTTTTGATTTCAAGGCAACTTCGAGTTTCTTCATTTTTTGGAAAATTGGTAGTCTAATTCGATTGGAATCGTGCCATTGAAAAGTTGTTTTTGATTTCAAGGCAACTTCGAGTTTCTTCATTTTTTGGAAAATTGGTAGTCTAATTCGATTGGAATCGTGCCATTGAAAAGTTGTTTTTGATTTCAAGGCAACTTCGAGTTTCTTCATTTTTTGGAAAATTGGTAGTCTAATTCGATTGGAATCGTGCCATTGAAAAGTTGTTTTTGATTTCAAGGCAACTTCGAGTTTCTTCATTTTTTGGAAAATTGGTAGTCTAATTCGATTGGAATCGAGCCAATGAAAAGTGGTTTTTGATTTCATGATGAGTTCGGGTTTGTTCATTTTTGGCGAATTGCTAGTCTAATTCGATTGGAATTGAGCCAATGAAAAGTGGCTTTTCAGGATTTCATGACAACTTCGGGTTTGTTTGTTTTTGATGAATTGCTAGTCTAATTCGATTGGAATCGTGCCAATGAAAAGTTGTTTTTGATTTCAAGGCAACTTCGAGTTTCTTCATTTTTTGGAAAATTGGTAGTCTAATTCGATTGGAATCGAGCCAATCAAAATAGGTTTTTGATTACACGATAACTTCCTGTTTGTTCATTTTTGGCGAATTTCTAGTCTAATTCGATTGGAATTGAGCCAATGAAATGTGGCTTTTGCGTTCATGATAACTTCGAGTTTGTTCATTTTTGCTGAATTGCTAGTCTAATTCGATTCGAATCGAGCCAGTGAAAAGTGGTCTTTGATTTCATTATAACATTGGGTTAGTTCATTTTTGTCGAATCGCCAGTCTAATTCGATTGGAATCGAGCCAATGAAATGTGGCTTTTGATGATTTCATGATAACTTCGGGTTTGGTCATTTGTGGCGAGTTGCTCGTTTAATTTGATTGGAATCGAGTCAATGAAAAGCGGTTTTTAATTTGATCATAACTTCGGGTTTGTTCATTTTTGGCGAATTGCTAATCTAATTCGATTGGAATCGAGCCAATGAAAAGTGGGTTTTAATTTCATATAACTTCGGGTTTGTTCATTTTGGGTGAATTGCTAGTCTAATTCGATTGAAATCATGTCAATGAATAGTAATTTTTAATTTCATGATAACTTCGGGATTGTTCATTTTTGGTGAATTGCTAGTTTAATTTGATTGTAATCGAGCCAATGAAAAGTAGTTTTTGATTGCATGATAATTTCAGGTTTGTTCATTTTTGGCAAATTGCTAGTCTAGTTCGATTGGAATTGACCTAATCCAAAGAGGTTTTTGATTTCATGATAACTTCGAGTTTGTTCATTCTTAGAGAATTGCTTGTCTAATTCGATTGGAATCGAACCAATGAAATGTGGCTTTTGATTTCATGATAACATCGGGGTTGTTCGTTTTTTTGCGAATTGCTCGTCTAATTCGACTGAAATCGAGCCAATTAAAAGTAGTTTTTAATTTCATGATAACTTCGAGTTTGTTCATTTTTGCTGAATTGCTAGTCAAATTCGATTGGAATCGAGCCAGTGAAAATTGGTCTTTGATTTCATGATAACTTCGAGTTTGTTCATTTTTGTCGAATTGCCAGTCTAATTCGATTGGAATAGAGCCAATGAAAAGTGGTTTTTGATTTCGTGATAACTTTGGATATGTTCATTTTTTACGAATTGTTAGTGTAATTCGATTGGAATCGAGCCAGTGAAAAGTGGTTTTTAATTTCGCATAACTTCGGGTCTGTTCATTTTGGACGAATTGCTAGTCTAATTCAATTGAAATCATGTCAATGAATAGTGGATTTTAATTTCATGATAACTTCGGGTTAGTTCATTTTTTGTCGAATTGCCAATCAAATTTGATTGGAATCGAGCCAATGAAATGTGGCTTTTGATGATTTCATGATAACTTCGGGTTTGGTCGTTTGTGGCGAGTTGCTAGTTTAATTTGATTGGAATCGAGTCAATGAAAAGTGGTTTTTAATTTGATCATAACTTCGGGCTTGTTCATTTTTGGCGAATTGTTAATCTAATTCGATTGGAATTGAACCAATGAAAAGTGGTTTTTAATTTCATATAACTTCGGGTTTGTTCATTTTGGGCGAATTGCTATTCTAATTCGATTGAAATCTTGTCAATGAATAGTAATTTTTAATTTCATGATAACTTCAGGATTGTTCATTTTTGGTGAATTGCTAGTCTATTTTGATTGCAATCGAGCCAATGAAAAGTGGTTTTTGATTTCATGATAATTTCGGGTTTGTTCAGTTTTGGCAAATTGCTAGTCTAATTCGATTGGAATCGGCCCAATCGAAAGAGGTTTTTGATTTCATGATAACTTCGAGTTTGTTCATTCTTAGCGAATTGCTAGTCTAATTCGAATGGAATCGAACCAATGAAATGTGGCTTTTGATTTCATGATAACATCGGGGTTGTTTGTTTTTGGCGAATTGCTCGTCTAATTTGATTGGAATCGAACCAATGAAATGTGGCTTTTGATTTCATGATAACATCAGGGTTGTTCGTTTTTGGCGAATTGCTCGTCTAATTCGATTGGAATCGAACCAATGAAATGTGGCTTTTGATTTCATGATAACATCGGGGTTGTTTGTTTTTGGCGAATTGCTCGTCTAATTCGATTGAAATCGAGCTAATTAAGAGTAGTTTTTAATTTCATGATAACTTCGAGTTTGTTCATTTTTGGCTAATTGCTAGTCAAATTCGATTAGAATCGTGCCAGTGAAAATTGGTCTTTGATTTCATGATAACTTCGGGTTTGTTCATTTTTGTCGAATTGCTAGTCTAATTCGATTGGAATAGAGCCCATGAAAAGTGGTTTTTGATTTCGTGATAACTTCGGATTTTTTCATTTTTTACGAATTGTTAGTTTAATTCGATTGGAATCGAGCCAGTGAAAAGGTATTTTTAATTTCGCATAACTTCGGGTTTGTTCATTTTGGGCGAATTGCTAGTCTAATTCGATGGAAATCATGTCAATGAATAGTGGATTTTAATTTCATGATAACTTCAGGTTTGTTCATTTTTGGCGAATTGCTCGTCTAATTAGATTGGAATTGACCCCATCAAAAGTGGTTTTTAATTTCATGACAACTTCGGGTTTGTTCATTTTAGGTGAATTGCTAGTCTAATTCGATGCAATTGAGCCAATGAAAAGTGGTTTTTGATTTCATGAAAATTTCGGGTTTGTTCATTT
>NW_019248455.1:0-1376 GCF_002742605.1 Olea europaea var. sylvestris | reverse complement strand
CTGTCAAATTTTAGCCAATTCTGACACAGTTGCGAAAAATGACGAAATTCACCCGGCGCGGTTTTTGTTCCCGATCAACCTGTGAAATTTGAGCCCGTTCCGACACAGTCGCGAAAAATGATGAAATTGCCCCAGGCGCGATTTTTGTTTCCGATCAACCTGTCAAATTTTAGCCCTTTTCGACAAAGTCGCGAAAAATGACGAAATTGCCCACGGCGCGATTTTTGTTTTCAATCAACCATTCAAATTTTAGCCAATTCCGACACAGGCGCGAAAAATGACGAAATTGCCCCCATTTCGACACAGGCACGAAAAATGACGAAATTGCCCCCGACGCGATTTTTGTTCCCGATCAACCTGTCAAATTTGAGCAGATTCCGACACAGTCGCGAAAAATGACGAAATTGCCACAGGTGCGATTTTTGTTTTCGATCAACCTGTCAAATTTTAGCCCATTCAAACAAAGTCGCGAAAAATGACGAAATTGCCCCAGGCGCAATTTTTTTTTTCGATCAACCAGTCAAATTTTAGCCAATTCCGACACAGGCGCGAAAAATGACGAAATTGCCTTGGCTCGATTTTTGTTCACGATCAACTTGTTAAATTTGAGCACATTCCGACACAGTCGCGAAAAATGAAGAAATTGACCCTGGCGTGATTTTTGTTTCCGATCAACCAGTCAAATTTTAGTCCATTCCAACATCGTCGCGAAAAATGACGAAATTGCCCACGGCGCGATCTTTGTTTCCGATCAACCTGTCAAATTTTAGTAAATTTCGACACAGTTGCGAAAAATGACGAAATTCACCCGGGCAGGTTTTTGTTACCGATCAACTTATTAAATTTGAGCCCATTCCGACACAGTTGCGAAAAACGACGAAATTCACCCGACGCGGTTTTTGTTCCCGATCAACCTGTTGAATTTGAGCACATTCCGACACAGTCACGAAAAATGACGAAATTGCCCCCAGCGCGGTTTTTGTTCCCGATCAACCAGTGAAATTTTAGCCCTTTCCGACACCATTGCAAAAAATGACGAAATTGCCCCCGGCGCTGTCTTTGTTCCCGATCAACCTGTCAATTTTTAACCCATTCCGACATAGTCGCGAAAAATGACGAAATTACCCAGGCGCGATTTTTTTTCTGATCAACCTGTTAAATTTTAACCCATTCCGACACAGTCGTGAAAAATGACGAAATTGCCCCCTGCGCGATTTTTGTTTCCTATCAACCAGTCAAATTTTAGCCAATTCCGACACAGTTGCGAAAAATGACGAAATTTACCTGACGCGATTTTTGTTCCCGATCAACCTGTTAAATTTGAGCCCATTCCGACACAGTTGCGAAAAACGACGAAATTCACCCGACGCGGTTTT
>NW_019248454.1:0-1376 GCF_002742605.1 Olea europaea var. sylvestris | reverse complement strand
GGTGTTTGATTTCATGATAACTTTGGGTTTGTTCGTTTTTAGCGAATTGCTAGTCTAAGTCGATTGGAATCAAGCTAATGTAAGATAACTTTGGGTTTATTCATTTTCGACGAACTGCTAGTCTAATTTGATTGGAATCGAGCCAACGAAAAGTGGTTTTTGTTAACATGATAACTTCGGGTAAGTTTGTTTTCGACGAATTGCTAGTCTAATTCGGTTGGAATCGAGCCAATGAAAAGTGGTTTTTTATTTCTTGATAACTTCGGGTTTATTCATTTTTAGCGAGTTTCTAGTCTAATTCAATCGGAATCTAGCTAATGAAAAGTGATTTTTGATTTCATGATAACTTCGGGTTTGATCGGTTTAGGAGAATTGCTAGTCTATTTTGATTGGAATCGAGCAAACGAAAAGTGATTTTTGATTTCATGATAGTTTCGGGTTTGTTTGTCTTCGACGAATTGCTTGTCTAATTCGACTGGAATCGAGCCAATGAAAAGTAGTTTTTGATTTAACCATAACATCGGGTTTGTTCATTTTTTGGCGAATTGTTAGTCTAATTCGATTGGAATCGAGCCAAAGAAAAGTGATTTTTGATTCGTTTATGGCAAATTACTTGTCCAATTTGATTGGAATCGAGCAAATGAAATGTGGTTTTTGATTTCATGAAAAATTCAGGCTTGTTCATTTTTTACGAATTGCTAGTCTAATCGGTTGGAATCGAGCCAATGAAAAGTTGTTTTTGATTTCATGATAACTTCGGGTTTGTTCATTTTCGGCGAATCCCTAGTCTAATTCGATTGGAATCGAGCCAATGAAAAGGAGTTTTTGATTTCATGAAAACTTCGGCTTTGATCGTTTTCTGCAAATTGCTAGTCTTATTCGATTGGAATCGAGCCAATGAAAAGTGGTTTTTGATTTCTTGAATTATTCGGGTTTGTTCATTTTATGCGAATTGCTAGTCTAATTCAATTAGAATCGAGCCACCGAAAAGTTGTTTTTGATTTCATGACAACTTCGGGTTTGATCTTTTTGGCAAATCGCTGGTCTAATTTGCTTGGAATCGAGCCAATGAAAAGTGGGTTTTGATTTCATGATAATTTCGGGTTTGTTCATTTTTGTCGAGTTGCTAGTCTAATTCGATTGGAATCGAGCGAAAGAAAAGTGGATTTTGATTTCATGATAACTTCGCGTTTGTTCATTTTTAAATAATTGCCAATCTAATTCGATTGGAATCGAGCCAATGAAAAGTGGTTTTTGATTTCATGCAACTTTGGGTTTGTTCATTTTCGACAAATTGCTTGACTAATTCGATTGGAATCGAGCGAATGAAAAGTTGTTTTTAATTTCATGATAACTTCGGGTTTTTTTGTTTTTAG
>NW_019248453.1:0-1376 GCF_002742605.1 Olea europaea var. sylvestris | reverse complement strand
GCCCCATTCCTACAGTGTCATGAAAAATGACAAAATTGCCCCTAGTGCAATTTTGATTTGTTAATTTTCATTCCAGCACTTCTACAACCTGACATAATTAATAAGGAAATTAATTATTCGGAGCCTCGAACGAAGGAATTTGGCTAACATCCCATGATCCCAGGTTTGTGCCCCGAGTCCAATTTCGCGGGCCGTTTTCAATCAACCCGCCAAATTTCAGCCCATTCCGACGCCGTCACGAAAAATGACAAAATTGCCCCTGGTGCAGTTTCGCTTTGTTAATTTTCTGTCCAACACTTTTTCAACCTGACATAATTAATAAGGAAATTAATTATTCGGAGGCCTAGACGAAGGAATTTGGCTAAAATCCCGTGATCCTAAGCCTGTGCTCCGAGTCCTGTTTCGCAGGCCGTTTCCAATCAACCAGCTAAATTTAGGCCCATTTCGACACCGTCGCTACAAATGACAAAATTGCCCCTGGTGCGGTTTTTCTTTGTTAATTTTTTGTCCAGCACTTCATCAACCTGACGTAATTAACAAGGAAATTAATTATTTGGAGGCCCAAACAAAGGAATTTAGATAAAATCCCGTGATCCCGAGTCTGTGACCCTAGTCCAATTTCGCGGGCCGTTTCCAATCAACTTGCCAAATTTCGACCGATTCCGACATCGTTGTGACCAATGACAAAATTGCCCCTTGTGTGGTTTTTCTTTGTTAATTTTCTATCCAGCACTTCTTCAAACTGACATAACTAATACGGAAATTAATTATTCGGAGGCCCAAAAGAAGGAGTTTTGGTAAAATCCCGTGATCCCAGGACTATGCCCTAAATCTGATTTCGAGGGCCGTTTCCAATCAACCTGTCAAATTTCGACCCATTCCGACACCGTGGCGAAAAATGACAAAATTGCCCCTGGTGCGATTTTTCTTTGTTAATTTTTAGTCCAACACTTCTTCAACCTGACATAATTAATACGAAAATTAATTATTCGGAGGCCTAAACGAAGGAGCTTAGCTAAAATCTCGTGATTCTGGGTCTGTGCCCCGAGTCCAATTTCGCGGGCCGTTTCCAATCAACCTGCCAAATTTCGGCCGATTCCGACACCGTCACGGCAAATGACAAAATTGTCCCTGGCGCAGTTTTTATTTGTTAATTTTCAGTCAAGCACTTCTACAACCTGACATAATTAATAATGAAATTAATTATTCAGAGGCCCGAACGAAGGAATTTCACTAATATCCTGTGATCCTGGGTTTGTGCCCCGAGTCCAATTTCACGAGCCCTTTCCAATTAACCTGCCAAATTTCGGCCCATTCCGACACCGTCGCGAAAAATGACAAAATTGCCCCTGGTGCGGTTTTGCTTTGTTAATTTT
>NW_019248452.1:0-1376 GCF_002742605.1 Olea europaea var. sylvestris | reverse complement strand
AGTAAAATAGAGTTCACAAAAGGGTCGAGCAAATCTTCAAAGCTCAGCCTATGAGAGCCTTGGGCTCGTGTCGAGATAAGAACAAGCACAAGCATGAGCAGGGGGTTCGTGGGCACGATCCATGAGCCTAAAATTCACGAACTTAAAAAAAATAAAAAAAATAAACTCGAGCTTCTAGGCTCGACTCGACTCGGCTAGTGAGCTTGAGCTTGGCCCTTGACAAACCATCTAAGCTGTACGAGTTCATGAGCTCATGGCTAATAGGGCCGAGCCGAGCCTCAACCTATTGACACCACTAGAGTGAAATAGTTTTTGTAAATAACACTGTTTTTGGTGGAAAAAAAATCATAATAACTAATTTATTATAATTAAATTTTAAAACCATTTTTTGGGTAATTTTCCCTTAGCCTTATTACAAATTCAAATATGAAATTGTTCGAAGATCTAAACTATCAATGGTCGCTAGTTAACTCTTTGGCCAAAAAACAAAAAATATTCATCTACAACCTACAATAAAAAATTCAAGATATTATTATAAACAATATGCTCACTATATACATTAACAGTCAACTTTCATGGAGCAAAAATACATATCATTCATTAACAACTTCCAGCAACCTATAAAATACAATAAAAACCGATAAAGTATTAAATCAACGTAACAAAGTGCAACGTCATATATTGTTCACAAGGCAAATTACTCATCATTTTGGTATTGACAATGTTACTCCAAGGTTGCCAATTGGTAGTCGTGTCTTGGGTCTAGATTTGCTACCATAGAGCCAGTTAGCCATCTGCAACAATCTGCTAAAAAAACGTTTTAAATGTAGCAATACAGTCTGAAATAATATTGAAACGACCTTTGGACTTCCTCAATGGAGTAAAGAGGTTTCTGTTTTTCCAATGAGCAATTGAACACCTGCAAAAATGGTTGGGGCTTTCGTCCTCATTGTACCTCTGGCATGAGAATTATTAACAGGGTATTGAATAAAAGACTAATAGAAATAGAGAGAAAATATGTTAAGTGAAAATTAGACCTCTATACCTAGCACACCTTTGGAGTACTTATAAGTGTTTGATGACGTGTAACCACCAAGCAGTTACTATCCATGTGTCTAGTGTAGCATGTCTATTTATCAGACAATTTTCACCCAAAATCTGAGTGGACAGTTTTCACTCACCATACGGTTAGTATAGGATCAATGATAACTAGCAAGCTATTATTTGTCAACTAAAAAAGATGTTCAGATAGTTAAGTGTCATGATAATCGATCTATCACGGCGAGAGTCGTTGAGCATAATGAAATTCAAGATAGCATAGCAATAGCGATAGTAGTCGTACTAGCATAGTGATAGTTGTTCTACCATAGTGGCAG
>NW_019248451.1:0-1376 GCF_002742605.1 Olea europaea var. sylvestris | reverse complement strand
AGAAATGAGTAAAAAGGGCCAAAGTGGAAGAAAGTGAAAGTTCAGGGACAAAGTTGCAAATAATCCATAATGAGACAGGCGATAGAATGATGATTCAAGAAAGCTACGAGTCAATTGGGTGTAATTTGAAATCAAAAGAAGTGAAATATGACCATAAGATCTTCACAAATCAATTCCCAATTGAAAAAGTTAGGCACCGGTTTTCAGTCTCATGTTAAGACCCATTTTTGACATGGAAATTGATCAAATAAGAAGATGACTTCGAAATAAAATTGTAGCCCTTCGAGTTAGCTGTCCAACAAAACTTGAATCACCCTAATCGGACATCGGGAGGAAAAGTTATGACTAAAATATTAAAAGCTGTCCGGCAGAACACTTTTTGAACTATGCGGTCGCATAGATCAAAAGTAATGCGACAGCATAGAAGGGTCCAGGGAACTTTTGAGTGCCACACGTTTGTTCTATGCGACTGCATGGCTTATAACCATGTGGTCGCATTGTTATCCTCCGTGACCAAATTTGCCAAATTTCTAAATTGACGCCATCACTTATGGAAACACATTTTGACACGTTTCTTAAGCCCAAAAACACTACAGAACGTGGGGGATTGAACCTGGACTCCATTTTTCTCTCATCTTTGGCCAAGAAACTCCATGGAAGGCTAAGAACAACCAAGCAATGCTACGAACGAACTCGATTGGTGTAGGTATTTTAATTTTTCTTCATGAATGTTTTATTATTCCTATTATTAAAACATTTCTAAGATTGTGATTTCTTGTTTTTCATGAGTACATTATGAAATTGATTTAATTTGTAGTAAGTTCTTCATAGAATTAATCACGTTCTTTCTATCAAAGAATTGAACTATTCATTGAATGTAAATTTCATTTACTTATTGGTGTAATCCTTTACAATTTTATGCATATTGTATATGATTGTTTTTGGATTTGATTTCAATAGATTAAAATGATGTGTATAATGTTGGAAATCTTAATCTTAGAACTATTGTCGAATCAAAGGGATTTTGTATGCCATATCTTCCAATCAACGCATTATGAATCAGAAATCTTTAATTGGGTAAAACACATAAGTGACTTACATTGATTAGGCCAAACCAATTGAGGGACTTTCGGTGCTTCGCTCTCTTACATTTTGATATTTAAAACACATTTCAAATTGGTACACTATTTTCATACAAATTCATAGCGAATAAACCCTAGCTTTTGAACCTTTGAACTATTTTCCCATCTTCCTGTGGATACGACACCTCAAAGCTATACTATAATTGCCGCGTTATACTTTGGGCGTAATCACTAATAAATCTTTTGCAACCTTCTATAAAGTCGGATACTTTGTTGAATTTGCTTTTCACCATG
>NW_019248450.1:0-1376 GCF_002742605.1 Olea europaea var. sylvestris | reverse complement strand
ATCGTTGTCCTATAATGAAATTTCCCATAAGCATATCCTCCTCATCAATTTCTTGAGTTGCCAATAATTGTTGCCTTATGATGAAATCACATGCGAGTATATTATTAAAATCAATCCCAACCATCTTTTATCCTGCTATTTGTGTTCTTTTACATATCCTGAAAAACGAAAAAAAAAAGAAAAGAAATTAAAATGGAATGAAATAACAATACAAGAATATATGTAGATGTTCTAATTAGTACCAAGATAAATAAAATCAAACTAAAACTCAATCCTTGACAACGACCCCAAAAACTTATTCCCAAAAATATCTATCGATCTAAAACTACCGTGTACGATTCGTTAACACGTAACAAAGTAGATATTGAGTCTTGTCTGACAAAGATTAATTTAGTTCGATTTTAATTGACGTGACCTTAATCTACACAAAAATGTTAAGCCGTGGTTGCTATCATGAAATTATAACTAAAGTTGATGTATTTAAATGAATGACAAATGCACTAGATCTCGAATTCCCATACAATAATCCTTTTTAACCTCGGTTTTACACTTTTACAACACAATTGAATTTTGAAAAATCAATGTTTCTATTTTTATTCAACAATCTCTCAAGCAATGTTAAACTTATTCTCATATATGACCCAACTATATTTCTACAATGGATGCCAACATACAAGAATGCATGAATTTTTTTGAACACTTAAATATTTAAATAAGCCATGGCGATATATCTATGTCCCCTATCGGACCCTCTTACAATTTATAACATGTCGAGCCTATTGAAGATTAAAAATTCATATCCTATGGTTCATCGTTCTCCTAACAAAAATAAATCTAGCCTATATGTTAGGAAGAAGAAAACAACATCACCAATTTAAATCTTGAGTTGAGTCTTCGTATCTTTGGATTGATCTTCTTGTTCTTGCCTCCTTCTATACTCTAAAAACCTAATGAATTTATTGGAATGTGTAATGAAGACTTAGGGATGGCCCAAGGGTTTTAAAAGACGTCCCAAATTTTTTTTCCAAATAAATTTTAATCAAATAATGAAACCAAATTTTTCCCACTAGAATTGTACTATGCTATAGAATAGTACAAATAATGCTATAGCATAGTTCGATGGAATTGGACCTTGAAACTTGCTGAAAATCACCATGCAACCGCTTGGAAAAACCTATGATGTGACCACATAGAGTTGATTAGATTTTAAAAGTTGCGTTTTAGTCCCCGAACTCCATTTTCTTGTTTGTTGACCTCTTTTCTCGTTTCTTCTTATTCCAATGCTTCATGTCTTTGCTAAATTGGTCCTTAACTCTTTCATATCTTCGTTTCTACTTTAGGGTCATCTTTCAACAATTTACGCTATGATCCTTGAA
>NW_019248449.1:0-1376 GCF_002742605.1 Olea europaea var. sylvestris | reverse complement strand
TTGTCATAGTTAGACGAGAAGTTGGGTTTTCCATTATTAGCAACTAATTAGGGTTTTGACATTTGGAAGGGAGGTTTCAGACCTACACTTGCATCCTCCGAAGAGAGAGTGAAGATAATAACGAATAGCCTACGAATTTCATGACGAGGAAGCATGAATAGGGTTCTTATGAGATATAAAGTTGATCATTTTTAAATTTTTTGCGTGCTCGACTAATTCAGTTTCCTGGGCTATTGTTCATTCGATGCAATTCCTTATCCTTATGGTCCCAAAAACAAAGCAACAATTTACTCAGTCATACATTCGTAGAATTAACGAGGGCATTACCTTTAAGCAGTTTAAGTGAGACTCAACCAAAATGGGGTACAAAGCATGGCATGCAATTGTCCTCTTGATCAAGATACTATCCTCATCTTCATCAGCTGAAATTTCATCTTCCTTCTTAATACAGTACTCTTCTACTTCTTTCTTACTGTTGATGTTACCTTTGCTTTCCATTTTCAACTTCTATAGTTTGTGTGTACCACCTATGACTATATATACATGAAAATTACCCAGAAAAGCTTAGCAGGATTGAACCCATTTTTGTAAGCAAGCGATTGGCTTAATGCATGCATTGAATGGTTATATCAGTCAGAAAACACTAACTGGAGTACACTGTACACTGACTCTTTTGCCTAACCATTTATATTTACATAGCTTTTTACAATCTTGAAAGGAACATTTCGAAAGTTTCTTGGATACTGTCCATTCTTCTGTCTTCTTGCATGATTAATAACTATTCACTACATCATATATTTTCACATTTCTAGTGCCTCGTTCAAATTCATTATTGTTCAAGTGTCTGGACTGAATAATAATTGGGTTTTGTGTGTTGTTCAAGTGTCTGTACTTAATAATAATTGACATGTATGCGAATTGAATTGCTCGTTTAAGTTCTTTGAGCCATGATACCGAGCATATCGAGACCTTATATGTTGATTGTTGTATTTATATTTAGGAAATGTGATATTTTATATTCCTTTAGCCTTTGCTTAAACCCTATTTTTTATAAAATTATTTTTTCTCAAACTTATTTTTTAACACAGATTCTCTCAATAATAATTTTACGCGTAAACCTAAATTTTTTGTTTACTTAAACTACACATTCTTAAAAAAATCACATTACAAAATCTATTCTCGCAAAAAATAGGCCCAAGCAAACCCTTACTTGATCGAAGAAAGTTCTATTGTCAAGTTTCGAGCCTCTTGAGGTAAGCAGTAAAAAAAATAAATATCTTTGTCATCATGTAAAGAAAGGCTTGATAATAATTTTGAATGATATGTTGAAATAGCGAGTTACCATCAAATCAAAAGTCATCATTTTCAATCATGTC
>NW_019248448.1:0-1376 GCF_002742605.1 Olea europaea var. sylvestris | reverse complement strand
CCATTTCGTCATTTTTTGCGACTGTGTCGGATTTGGCTACAATTTGACTGGTTGATCGGGAACAAAAATCGCGCCGGGGGCAAATTCGTCATTTTTCGCGACTGTGTCGGAATTGGTTTAAATTTGACCGGTTGATCGGGAACAAAAATCGCGCCGGGGGCAATTTCGTCATTTTTCGCGACTGTGTCGGAATTTGCTAAAATTTGACTGGTAGATCGGGAACAAAAATCGCACCGGGGACAATTTCGTCATTTTTCGCGACTGTGTCGGAATTGGATGAAATTTGAAAGGTTGATCGGAAAGAAAAATCGCGCCGGGGGCAATTTCGTCATTTTTCGAGACTGTGTCGGAATTGGCTAAAATTCGACCGGTTGATCGAGAACAAAATCCGCGCCGGGGTTAATTTCGTCATTTTTTGCGACTGTGTCAGAATTGGCTAAAATTTGATAGGTTGATCGGGAACAAAAATCGCGTCGGGGGCAATTTCGTCATTTTTTTCGACTGTGTCGGAATTGGCTGAAATTTGACCGGTTGATCAGAAAAAACCGCGTCAGGGGCAATTTCGTCATTTTTCGCGACGGTGTCGGAATCGGCTAAAATTTGACCGATTGATCGTAAACAAAAATCGCGCCGGGGGTAATTTCGTCATTTTTCGCGACGGTGTCGGAATCGGCTAAAATTTGACCGATTGATCGTAAACAAAAATCGCGCCGGGGGTAATTTCGTCATTTTTCGCGACGGTGTCGGAATCGGCTAAAATTTGACCGATTGATCGTAAACAAAAATCGCGCCGGGGGTAATTTCGTCATTTTTCGCGACGGTGTCGGAATCGGCTAAAATTTGACCGATTGATCGTAAACAAAAATCGCGCCGGGGGTAATTTCGTCATTTTTCGCGACGGTGTCGGAATCGGCTAAAATTTGACCGATTGATCGTAAACAAAAATCGCGCCGGGGGTAATTTCGTCATTTTTCGCGACTGTGTCGGAATTGGCTGAAATTTGACCGGTTGATCAGAAAAAACCGCGTCAGGGGCAATTTCGTCATTTTTCGCGACTGTGTCGGAATTGGCTAAAATTTGACTGGTGGACAGGGAACAAAAATCGCGCCGGGGGGAATTTCGTCATTTTTCACGACTGTGTCGAAATTGGCCAAAATTTGACAGGTTGATCGGGAACAAAAATCGCGTCGGGGGCAATTTCGTCATTTTTCGCGACTGTGTCGGAATTGGATGAAATTTGAAAGGTTGATCAGAAAGAAAAATCGCGCCAGGGGCAATTTCGTCATTTTTCGAGACTGTGTCGGAATTGGCTAAAATTTGACCGGTTGATCGGGAACAAAAACAGCGCCGGGGGCAATTTCGTCATTTTTCGCGAC
>NW_019248447.1:0-1376 GCF_002742605.1 Olea europaea var. sylvestris | reverse complement strand
AATAAATTTTAGTCAAATTTGATTGGGAAAGATCCAATGAAGAAAATCAATGGGAAATTTTAGCCAAATTCGATTGGAAACACATGAATGAACATAATCCAATTGAAATTTTAGTCAAATTTGATTGTGAACGTGCCAATGAACCAAATTAATGTGAATTTTAATCAAATTTGATTGGAAACACGGAAATGAACATAATCCAGGTGACATTATAGTCAAATTTGATTGTAAACGCGCCAATGAACCAAAAATCAGGTGAGATTTTAGTCAAATTTGATTGGGAACGTGCCAATAAACCAAATCAATGAGAAATTTTAGTCAAATTTGATTGGAAACACGCAAACAAACATAATCCACGTGAAATTTTAGCCAAATTTTATTGTAAACGAGCCAATGAACCAAACTCTAGTGAAATTTTAGTTAAATTTCATTGGGAACATGCCAATGAACCAAACCAATGTGAAATTTTAGTCAAATTTGATTGGAAGCGCACCAATGAGCATAATCCAGGTAAAATTTTACTTAAATTTAATTTGTCAACGCGTGAATGAGCCAAACTCAGGTGAAATTTTTGTCAAATTTGATTTGGAACGAGCCAATGAACCAAACTCAGGTGAAATTTTAGTCAAATTTGATTGGAAAGACGCAAATGAACATAATCCAGGTGACATCATAGTCAAATTTGATTGTAAACGCGCTAATGAACCAAAATCTGGTGAAATTTTGTTCAAATTTAATTGGGAAAGCTCCAATGAACCAAATCAATGCGAAATTTCCAATCATATTTGATTGGAAACACGCAAATGAATATAATTCACGTGAAATTTTAGTCAAATTTGATTGTAAACGCGCCAATAAACCAAACTCGGGTGAAATTTTTGTTAAATTTGATTGGGAACGTGCCAATGAACCAAAAACAATGTGAAATTTTAGTCAAATTTGATTGGAAACACGTCAATGAACAAAATCCAGGTGAAATTTTAGTCAAATTTGATTGTTAACGCGCCAATGAAACAAACTCTGGTAAAATATTAGTCAAATTTGATTGGGAACGCACCAATGAGTCAAACTAATGTGAAATTTCATTTAAATTTGATTGGGAACACACAAATGAACATAATTCAGGTGAAATTTTAGTCATTTTTGATTGTAAACGTGCCAATGAACCAAATTCAGGTGAAATTTTGGTCAAATTATTATGGAACGGGCCAATGAACGAAATCAATGAGAAATTTTAGTAAAATTTGATTGTAAACGAGCTAATGAACCAAAATCAGGAGAAATTTTAGTCAGATCTGATTGGGAACGCTCCAATGAAGAAAATCAATGTGAAGTTTTAGCCAAATTTGATTGGAAACACGCAAATGAACATAATC
>NW_019248446.1:0-1376 GCF_002742605.1 Olea europaea var. sylvestris | reverse complement strand
GTATAGCGAAAAAAATAATTAATTATGGTAGATGTATATTTTCCCTTACACCATGGTCCATGGATGACATTCCCCTTATGTAGCACAATATGAGCAATGATGTGAAAGATTGTTGGGAAAATCAAAGGACGATGGTTCCATGTGAAAGAATGCAAACCAAGATGTAAAGAATGATGCACATGTAGCATGTTGTATCTTAGATATGGTTAATGCTGGGCTCCACTGTTTAAGATATTGAGGCAAATGCTTCCATTGCTACTTGTGTTGGGGTTGAAAACTTTTTGTTCTAAAAGCAACATGAAACAATGAATAAATCAACTATATGGGTCACTGAGTTCATCAACATAATCTCCATGGAAAAAATAACTATTTGGAAGAAACACAAAATCTCCAAGGATGGAGATAAACAAACACTTTTCAACAAGATACTAAATTAAAATTTTTTGTAGTATTGAGTAATTACCAATGATATTCATAGAGTTTCAACAATGGATACAAATATACAGTTCATGTGCTCAACATCTATCTATTAAAAGAACTTCCAGGAAAAAAGAAGTTGAAATTTCAGGAAATCATTTTGCAAGATGCAGCAGGACAAAGAACAAGAAAAAGAAGAGAATGAACTCGTAAACTTAGTCTGCAAAATTGCGTTTGGGGATAGGGTAAAGGAAAATGATACTTGGCCAAGGCCATGGCCCTAGCCATCAAGCATTACTCTAGGGTGAATTATTCCATATAATAATACGTTTATATCGTTTAGCTTAGAACTGATAAAGTAAGAAGGGTTTCAACACCAAGTAAGAAGAAAGAAATCTGCCTGCACAGTTATTTGCTTTTCACTATCGGAGTCCCAGCTAAATACAAGTGAGCAGAGGACTCAAAGATGGGAAGTAACTATAGAACTAATGTAGAGGATACAAGCATACCATGGAGGCATAAAAGGGTAATTGAGAGGAAAATGAATGGAAACCAAAATATACCTCTAGTCTAAGGACTATTGAAGGTCCCATAATCGTTGCTTGCTAATGGAACATATATTCTACTACAAGACCTAGATTAGATGTGAGAAGTGAATAGAATTCAACTGTAAAATTAGATCGAATACAACTGCTAAAGCAAATTAATACAATATAAATATCAGACATAAAAATGAAAACTACAAAAGTTCAATCCAACGACGTATATCCCCACAATTGTAGAAATTCTATTATACAAGGGAAAGTGATCATAAGAGATCATGTGATCACATCAATGGACTACTATGATTTCATCATTCTTTGATTTACTCTAATATAGCACTAAGCACAAACTAATGTGTATGCCCACAATTGATTAATGAAATCATTGCAACATTATTTACAATTTCTGAAGAAGTC
>NW_019248445.1:0-1376 GCF_002742605.1 Olea europaea var. sylvestris | reverse complement strand
GAATGGCTTTGTTGCAACATTATATACAAGCCATTTAGAATTATTAATCCAATCATTATAAATTAAAATATTAGAATCTATTTTGACTTGTTATTAGTGAAAAAACGGTGAAGATTTAATAAAAGGCCAACAAAAATGCAATCAGAATACAATTAAAAGAGTAATAAAAATAATGTACAAAAAGCCAAAATTTTGAAAACTGCAGGGTGAACTAATAGAGCATGTTTGCTAAGTTTAAAGTTTACTCATAAGTAAGTTTAAGTATTAAAAGATAACAAATTATTATTCTAACGGTAAAGTAAGAATATTCTTGAAATGCAATTTATTTATTTTTAATTAAAGTAAGAAAGTTTTTAAAATTTTATAAGCTTAGCCAAATATCGTACTATACTACCAATTTGATCTACCAAACATGTTTGACGTTAGATAAATTTATTTATTTATTTGGCTCATGCAAGACGAGGAAGGCGTGGAGGGGTTTAGCGGAGATTACTTTTTGGTTAAATACAGTAATTGCGGTTTTTTCTTGATCCCCGCACATCAATGGTTTAATATCTCACTGTGAATCAAACTTTCTAAATTCGAATCAACGTGATTTAAGCGTGTTCACCACATCCTCCGGTTGGCTCATTGTAAGTTAGGAGTTTGTAATAATAAACATTAATGACAGGAACAAGAGCACTAGAAAGGCAAAATCTTTTGTTAAAGTCAAATTTAACGAAAAAAATAGTGCCTATTTGATTTAAATAATAAACACCTTTAGTATCCTCATTGCTAGCTAGTGGACGAAGAACCTGTGACCAGTGCAAAAGTGTTGTATGATACTATACGCATGGCGCAAAAGATGTTATATATATATATATATATATATAAGAAAAACACCATACAAAAAAAAAAGTCATTATAAAATGAGAAATTGGTGTAAAAAGATGTTACTTTATGAAAAGTCACCTAGAACGCTTAGATACTAGCGCTAGAAAGTTCGGCTAATGTGATACAGTGTCAAATTTAAATTTTATGCGTTACCAAGTCTACATTCCAAGTTACCAATTCGACCTTACGTGCAGAATTAATACAATTAACAGCAACAAGTCACTAATTAATTGTTGTCTAGATGGTTAAACATACAAGCCAGTTAATCCTATGTTGAATTGTCGGTTTGCAATATGTAAAATAAACAAATCAATACAAGTCACAGTTTGTTTACGGAAAAATCCAATATGGGAAAAGCTTTGGGATCAAACCAGTGATGTCCACTATACCAATTAAGCAAGTACACATTATACCAAACTTCGTATTCAATCAGACCCGCTTTTTCAGTCTCATGATCTATTGCCGTAGATACCCTAGCTTCCTACTAGACTTCCCGATCTACC
>NW_019248444.1:0-1376 GCF_002742605.1 Olea europaea var. sylvestris | reverse complement strand
CTTCCTTGTTTGTTGGGTAGGTCGACATGCTTCTTGTGCTCCTCATTACGTACAATCATATGAAAATTTTGGATATGAGGTGCATGAGTACTAGTTATTTGGAATCCAGTATCAGTACTTGGTTAGAAGGAAAGACCGTCTCCCTTGGCCAGATCATATTCTCGGGAATAAGCTACAATTTTCAGTACTATCAATCATGGAATTTCGATACTTGGTTCGTCGGAAAGATCGTCCCCCGTGGCTTGACCTGAAGTATTTTGGGTATCAGATTGACTGCAGCCTATAGTGATCTATCAACTCGACAGGATCAAGTTTTTCTCCCACCCCAGGAGAATTGATGAGGACATCATCTATTTTATTTATTTCTAGTTTATTTTTGTTTTGGATTATTATTTATGTAATTGGGCTTATATCGGTCCAAGCCCATTCTAGATAGGATTTTGACTTTACTATTAAAACCTAATTTCCAATGTAATTGTATTAGTTTTTGATGAATTGAAGAATATTTTGGTGGTTTGTTGCCTATGGTTTCTCCTTCCTCTCCCTTTCTCTTTACCCCATGAATTTCTGCTTCTTCTCCAGTGTCTCCCACCATTCTCTCCAGTTCTCCCCCCTTTTCTTGTTTCTTCTATTCTTTAATTCATCCTGCATCAAAGAGCTTCAGATAAATATATTACACTACAATGCACATTAAATCAGAAATAGAATATCAAAACAAGTTTTAATTCCTCCACATCTAATAGCCAAAAAAATCAAAGGTTTCATGTCATTCATAGTACTGCAATGGAGAAAGTGAGCAACATTTTTAGGCTTCCATAAATTTCATTCATGCACTTGGGGGGAAAGCAACATTTTTAGGCTTTCATAAATTTCATTCATGCACTGGGGGGAAAGGAAATAAAAAATAATACATTCAAAATCATGCCTCAAATTGACCATACATTTAACAGAAAATTCACTAAAAACAACGGGTACGTGATAAAGGGAAGCATCTTGTATCTGAAAAGTAAAGTAGCTAACCTGAGTCTTTCCCAACCGAGACTCAAGGTCCACTTTATAATCCCTATGTTTCAATGGTTTCCTTTGTACCGGAGGATCCCTCACTATACCAAAACTTATAATATTAATTTAGTAATTCAATGTCCCGTGCAATGTATACCAATTCAATTTAATTTTCAATTACTCGCATATACAACTGCATACAACCAACAGATCCAATCAAATTAAATGACTCACATTTTGATTTTGATCGTGCCTCCTCCTACGATATAGAAAAAAGAAACCTTAATCTAGCAGACTCAGAGTTCACAACGAAAAAAAAAGTGAAGCAAGATTAAATTCCGGTGATGGCTAGAAAACCTTTTGGGTAACTGGCG
>NW_019248443.1:0-1376 GCF_002742605.1 Olea europaea var. sylvestris | reverse complement strand
GCTAATTTTCTGTCCAACACATCTTCAACCTAACATAATTACTGCGGAAATTAATCATTTGGAGGCCTAAACGAAGGAATTTGGGTAAAATCCCATGATGCCGTGTCTGTGCCCCGAGTCCAATTTCTGGGGACGTTTCCAATCAACCTGTCAAATTTCGGCCCATTCCAACACCGTCGTGACAAATGACGAAATTGCCCCTGGTGCTATTTTTCTTTGATAATTTTCTGTCCAACACATCTTCAACGTGACATAATTAATAAAGAAACTAATTATTCGGAGGCCAAAACGAAGGAATTTCGCTAAAATCCCGTGATCCCGGGTCTGTGCCTCGAGTCCAATTTTCGGGGCGATTTCCAATCAACCTGCAAAATTTCAGCCCATTCCAACACCGTCGCAACAAATGATGAAATTGCCCCTGGTGGTGTTTTTCTTTGTTAATTTTTTGTCCAACACTTCCTCAGCGTGACATAATTAATGCAGAAATTAATTATTCGGAGGCCTAAACGAAGGAATTTGGCTAAAATCCCGTGATCCTGGGTTTGTACCCCGAGCCCAATTTCTGGGGCCATTTCCAATCAACTTGCCAAATTTCGGCTCATTCCGACACCATTGCGACAAATGACGAAATTACCTCTATTGCGGTTTTTCTTTGTTAATTTTCTGTCCAACACTTCTTTAGCCTGGCATAATTAATACGAAAATTAACTATTCGGAGGCCTAGACCAAGGAATTTGGCTAAAATCCCGTGATCCCGGGTTTGTACCTCGAGTTCAATTTCTGGAGCTGTTTCCAATCAACCTGCCAAATTTCGGCCCATTCCGACATCGTCGTAACAAATGACAAAATTGCCCCTGGTGCGGTTTTTCGATGTTAATTTTCTGTCCAACACATCTTCAACCTTGCATAATTAATACGGAAATTAATTATTCGGAGGCCTAAACGAAGGAATTTACCTAAAATCCCGTGATCCCGGGTTTGTACCTCGAGTTCAATTTCTGGAGCTGTTTCCAATCAACCTGCCAAATTTCGGCCCATTTGGACACCGTCGCGCCAAATGACGAAATTGCCCCTGGTGCGATTTTGCGTTGCTAATTTTCTGCCCAACATATCTTCAACCTAACATAATTACTACGAAAATTAATCATTTGGAGGCCTAAACGACGGAATTTGGCTAAAATCCCATGATGCCGTGTCTGTGCCCCGAGTCCAATTTCTCGGGACGTTTCCAATCAACCTGCCAAATTTCGGCCCATTCCTACACCGTCGTGACAAATGACGAAATTGCCCCTAGTGCGGTTTTTCTTTGATAATTTTCTGTCCAACACATCTTCAACGAGACATAATTGATACAGAAATTAATTATTCGGAGGCAA
>NW_019248442.1:0-1376 GCF_002742605.1 Olea europaea var. sylvestris | reverse complement strand
CGGGTCGAAGGTCGAATCAACTTGGATCAATTTGTTATCAAGCAATGAAACCAGAGGCTGAAAATAAGCCTGTGCGACCGCACGGTGGCATACCGAAAATCAAGATGGCATTTCTTGTTGAACCATGCGACCGCGTGGAAATACACCATGCAGCCGCACAAGCCAAAAATTTGGCGAATTTTTCAATTTTGGCAATTTTTCATATTTTCTTAGATTTTGATTCTTTTCCATATTTTGGAGATTATGCTCGACTTTTTGCACAATTTTTACCTAATTTTTAAGTTTAGTATAAATAGGAGTTTCCATTCAATTGTTAAAAACCTTTAACATTATTGATATTGAATTAAAGAGAGGCATATTGTCTTCTCTTCATCGTTCTTCATTGAACAATTTCAAACTTATCAAGTGATAACTTGTGGTGTTCAAACAACCAGATTTAATTCTTGGATTGCGTGATCAAAGGGTCTTTCAAGCGTCGTTCTTGTTGGGCTTTTTTGGTTCGACTTTCTTTTGGGTTAATCCTAAACTCTTGGATTAATTTGGCTTTCTTGGGTTCGTCAATCTCGTTGTGGGTTTCGTAGTCAACGTTGCTACGGGGTTCGCATCAGTTGGTATCAGAGCTTTGACTCCAAATTAATTAAAGGTTATATCTTTTCTTTATTTGTTGAGTCGTTAACTTTGTTTTCTTAGTTTCTTCTTCTATTTTAATTGTTGTTTCTTAGTTCTTCTTCGTCCTTGTTTTTCTTTTCGTCGTTTCGTTTAGTTGTTGATAGTTTAATCATCTTCTTTCATCAAAGAGTAAAAAAAAAGTACAAAAACGAAAAAAAGGTTACTGTACATTCGAGGTACTGTTCATTGTTTGATTTTGTGTTTTTTCTACCAACAACAATTTCTACATTGTGTTTAATTTTTGGGATATTCAATTCGATTTGAGTCTTTCATTCTTCTTTTGAGTCTATTCACATATTCGTGTCAAAACATTCATCTATTCCACTTATTCAAGTCCTTTGAGTCTCGTGGTCTTTGATTAATATTCGGATTATTTGAATTGCCGGTAAAACAATCGATTTAGTTCACTTAGTTCTTTGAAGTGCTTGGAGGGAGAATTTGAGTGGTAAAAGGCCGAGTGGTGAGTTTAATAGAGGGAAAAAGCCATAGTGAGTGTTTTCTAAGTGAAATCTTTGCGAGACATAAAAAAATTGTGTGATATGGTGTCGAAAAGAGAAGGTTCTAGTTCAAGCCGAAACAGTAATGACAACAATGCATCGGAGGACATGATAAGGAGGTTTGAAGGGGTACTTGGTGATGTTAGGGAGAAGGTGGATAGGCAAGGAGAATGGATGGCACAAATGGGTACTACAATTGCTAATCTTAGC
>NW_019248441.1:0-1376 GCF_002742605.1 Olea europaea var. sylvestris | reverse complement strand
TTTCATTTTTCTTGTTTTTGATTATGGGTCATGTTGAGGTCCTGAAAAGCTCAATGTTGTAAAATGATCAGTGCTCCTTGTTTGTAAGTCATCGGAAGCGTTGTAAAATGTTGGATCCATAAGTCGATCAATAATAGTGGAAAAGAAGTTGCTCGTGATGGACTAGTAACGGGAGACGTAGATCATTAATTGGATCGAATCTTCATAACATATCGTTTGCACCTTCTTTTCTCTTTCTCTTGTTATTTTTGTGTTATCTTACTTGTTTATTATCTTAACTGTTAATTAGTTAAAAATTTGCACTTATTTTCGAAAAAGTTTTAGATAACCAATTCATCCCTTCTTGATTAGTCGTTCTTGGGCTTTCAGTATTGTTGTTGGAATATGTAGGATTATCCTTTTGTTTAGCCTTATAACCAGGTAGTAACCATGAATTTTATAACACCTATCAATTGTATGGCTATGAAAGTTGCAAGTGTAGAAAGGTCTTTCCTTCTTTCGACCTTTATAGCTTCCATTATTAGAAGTATGAGGACTGGTTTGAGTGTTAATATTGCTTTAATTTCTAGAATTCTTATAAATATTTTACTTAACAGCAAATGCCATGGTTTCAGTAGCAGATTCTGAACTAGAACCTACATGACTAATAATTTTCCTCTAATGTTCTTCTTGAGAAACTAAAGCAAAGACTTCATTTATAGAAGGTAACAAGTCCATAAGAAGCAATTGTCCTCGGACTTGTGAATAAGAATTATGTAATTCCATGAGAAAGGACATTATATACTCCATTTGATAATGAGAGTTATGTTTCTTCACACCACCACAAGTGCATTGACAGCAAGAACGGACAGGTCTATAGTTGCTTAATTCTTCCAATATAGTCTTCAGCCTTGTAAAATATATGCTAACAGAACGTTGATCTTGAACTAAATTCATCAATTCACATTTTAGCTGAAAAATTCCAGGTTCATTTCGTTGTTGGAAACATTCCTTAAGATCAATGGATGACTTATAGGCAGTTAACCATAAATATAATGCTAGTAGAGATCTCCTTAGAAATTGAGTTCAATAACTAGGAGATAACTATATTGTTACTCTTCGTCCAACAGTTGATAAAATCAATATCAGTACCTTCAGGTTTGTCAATCGGTCCATCAATGAATTTGATTTTTTTCTTCACAAATAACGCAATTAGCATTGCTCTACTTTAGGAGGCATAGTTATCTTTGGTAAGAGGCTGCTAGACAGGAATAGGTCTAGGACTGTCAGGATGAAGAAGGAAATACGGATTCGAAAGATCATCTATGGTGGATTTGCTTGAAGATGATCTAGATTCAATAGGTTCCATAGTAAATGAAGAAGAAGAACCAAACGAA
>NW_019248440.1:0-1377 GCF_002742605.1 Olea europaea var. sylvestris | reverse complement strand
CATCCTTTTTTTGAAGAACGACCACTCGCATATTGGGAACGCTTGGATTGTCGACCTTCGAAGAAATGAGCGTAACTTTTGCGAACGGGGTCCGTTTCGGGCCAATAAGTACTTTTCGGAAATGTAGCGACCCTTTTGGATTGAACCCACAACTTCGCCGTGACGTATGAGGGATTTTGACCATTTTTTGAGGAACGTGCACCTACATATTCGGACTGACGATGTTCGAAAAATTGAGCATAACTTTTGCCGACAATGTCCGTTTTTGGGACCGTAAGTACTTTTCGAAAATGTAGCGACCGTTTTGGGTTTAGCTCACGATTTCGTAATGACGTATTAGGGTTCTCATCCTTTTTTTGAAGAACGACCACTCGCATATTGGGAACGCTTGGATTGTCGACCTTCGAAGAAATGAGCGTAATTTTTGCAGACGGTGTCCGTTTCGGTCCCATAAGTACTTTTCAGAAATGTAACGACCCTTTTGGATTGAACTCACTACTTCGTCGTACCGTATGAGGGATTTCGACCATTGTTTGAGGAACGTGCACCTGCATATTCGGACTGACGATGTTCGAAGAATTGAGCATAACTTTTGACGACAGTGTCCGTTTTTGGGACCGTAAGTACTTTTCGAAAATGTAGCGACCGTTTTGGGTTTAGCTCACGATTTCGTAATGACGTATTAGGGTTCTCATCCTTTTTTTGAAGAACGACCACTCGCATATTGGGAACGCTTGGATTGTCGACCTTCGAAGAAATGAGCATAACTTTTGCAGATGGGGTCCGTTTTGGGTCCATAAGTACTTTTCGGACATGTAGCGACCCTTTTGAATTGAACTCACCACTTCGTCGTGACGTATGAGGAATTTGACCATTTTTTGAAGAACGTACACCTGCATATTCGAACTGACGATGTTCGAAGAATTGAGCATAACTTTTGCAGACAGTGTCCGTTTTTGGGACCATAAGTACTTTTCGGAAATGTAGCGACCGTTTTGGGTTTAGCTCACAATTTCGTAATGACGTATTAGGGTTCTCATCCATTTTTTGAAGAATGACCACTCGCATATTGGGAACGCTTGGATTGTCGACCTTCGAAGAAATGAGCGTAACTTTTGAAGACGGTGTCCGTTTCGGGCCCATAAGTACTTTTCGGAAATGTAGTGACCC
The DNA here is from genome assembly GCF_002742605.1 of Olea europaea var. sylvestris. Classification (NCBI taxonomy): domain Eukaryota; kingdom Viridiplantae; phylum Streptophyta; class Magnoliopsida; order Lamiales; family Oleaceae; genus Olea; species Olea europaea. The sequence goes on along the minus strand of NW_019248440.1, from coordinate 207 downwards.
TTTTGGATTGAACTCACAACTTCGTCGTGACGTATGAGGGATTTTGATCATTTTTTGAGGAACGTGCACCTACATATTCGGACTGACGACGTTCGAAGAATTGAGCATAATTTTTTGCAGACATTGTCCGTTTTTGGGACCATAAGTACTTTTCGGAAATGTAGTGAACGTTTTGGGTTTAGCTCACTATTTCATAATGACGTATTA
>NW_019248439.1:0-1377 GCF_002742605.1 Olea europaea var. sylvestris | reverse complement strand
GGGTTTATTTGTTTTTGGCGAATTGATAGTCTAATTCGATTGGAATCGAGCAAATGGAAAGTGGTTTTTGATTTCATGATAACTTCGTGTTTGTTCATTTTCGCGAATTGGTTGTCTAATTCAATTGGAATCGAACTAATGAAAAGTGGTTTTTGATTTCAAGATAACTTCGGGTTTGTTCGTTTTTTACGAATTGCTAGTCTAATTCGATTGGAATTGTACCAACGAAAGGTGGTTTTTGATTTCATGATCACTTGTGGTTTGTTCGTTTTTCGCAAATTACTTGTCCAATTTGATTGGAATCAATCCAATGAAAAGTGGTTTTTGAATTCATTATAACTTCCGGTTTGTTCATTTTTGTGAATTGCTAGTCTAATTTGATCGGAATCGGGCCAATGAAAAGTGGTTTTTGATTTCAAGATAACTTTAGGTTTGTTCATTTTTGGCGAATATCTAGTCCAATCCCATTGGAATCGATCCAATGAAAAGTAGTTTTTGATTTCATGATGACTTCGGGTTTGTTCATTTTTGCGAATTACTCGTCTAATTCGATTGGAATCGAGCCAATGAAAAGTGGTTTTTGATTTCATGATGACTTTGGGGTTGTTCGTTTATGGCGAATTGCTAGTCTAACTCGATTGGAATCGAGCCAAAGATAAGTTGTTTTGATATCATGATACATTTGGGTTTGTTCATTTTTGGCGAATTGCTAGACTAATTCAATTGGAATCGAGCCACCGAAAAGTGGTTTTTGATTTCATGATAAATTTGGGTTTGATCATTTTTGCGAATTGCTAGTCTAATTCGATTTGAATCGAGCCAATGAAAAGTGGTTTTTGATTTCAAGATAACTTTGGGTTTGTTCGTTTTTGGAAAATATATAGGCCAATTCCATTGGAATCGATCCAATGAAAAGTGGTTTTTGATTTCATGATAACTTTTTGTCTGTTCGTGTTTACGAATTGCTAGTCTAATTCGATTCGAATCGGGCCAATGAAAAGTGGTTTTTGATTTCAAGATAACTTTGGGTTTGTTTGTTTTTGGTGAATTTCTAGTCAAATTCCATTGGAATCGAGCCAATGAAAAGTGGTTTTTAATTTCATGATAACTTCGGGTTTGTTCGTTTTTGGCGAATTGCTAGTCTAACTCGATTGGAATCAGGCCAAAGATAAGTGGTTTTGATATCATGATACATTTGGGTTTGTTCATTTTTGGCGAATTGCTAGACTAATTCAATTGGAATCAAGCCAACGAAAAGTGGTTTTTGATTTAATGATAACTTTGGGTTTGTTTGTTTTTGTGAATTGCTAGTCTAATTCGATTGGAATCGAGCCAATGAAAAGTGGTTTTTGATTTCAAGATAACTTCGGGTTTGTT
>NW_019248438.1:0-1377 GCF_002742605.1 Olea europaea var. sylvestris | reverse complement strand
AAAGAACCAATTGTTTCAGAAGTTTTATCCTAAAAGTGGATGAATTTCTGGCTTCTGGCATCACGAACAATTTTACTAAGCCCATGTTTGATTCCCATTAAATTAAATTATATTACATTACATTTTTCTCTTTTCTATTTTTAATCACACAATTTTCTATAAAATAATATTACAAGTAAATCGAAAATTTTTCCTTCTTTTTCATCCACTCATTTTTCTAAAAAATATTATTCCCCACATTTTTATTTTCAAGTAATGTGGGTCAAACAGGGGCTAAATTAATGAAAAAAATTATCAAGTTTAATTTTTGATAAATTAGATGTCCTAATTCAAGTCATGTATGAAAATTAAGTATCACTTTTTTAATAAAAAATGAAATTAACCTTCATGCGATAGGTGAATTGAGAAATAAATTAGTTATCTTTCAACTTAAACTTTTAAAGGAGTTAGTTTACATGATATCATAATATTATGATATCGAGTCTCATCTTCGCCTTTAAAGTTATTCCCATATCAAATATTTAAGTTGCAAACTTTAGATAAGTAGACGTATCTTGTATATAAAACATAATTTTAGGTTCACGACGTAGAAAATGAGTACATTTCTCATCATTTCACTGTTGCATATTACAATTTATTCATGACTATTCTTTTATTTTAGGCTTGATGGGAAATATTCCATCTGTCCCAATTATATAAACTGAGTTTCGTTTTTCGCTTGTCCCAAATATATAAGTTGTTTTCTAATTTAGAATATTTTGTTTTGTTCTTTCATCAATATACTCTTATTCAATTTTTCAAGCTTAATATGTCAACTTCTTGAAATCGTCCAAATACACACATTCTCATTTCTTGAAATATGGAACAACTCTCATTTATTTTTTTTCAAATTAAATCATTCAAATTTTTTTACTAATTTCAACAATAATTTACTACTACATACTGAAAATTAAATACAGGTAAATTAAGAAAAATCTTTAAAAAAAATTAATTTTTCAATGATATTAAAGAAGATTTTTTAATCCGTATGAAAGACGAAATAAGCCTATATAATTGGAACGGAGTGAATATTAGATAGTATCAAATGGTAATCAATTTTATATTTGTGAATTCTGCACATCAAAATCTTGATTTTATCTTAATAATTAGAAAAGAAGCTTCTAACTGTTTTGAATCATCATTGCTTCAAATCTTGTTTTCGTCCAGTAAATTTTTGCTTAAAGTAATTATTTATTATTGTTGTTTGGAATAGGTTCGACTTTTTAAATAACCTAACATTAGAATACATGTGTAAAACAAAAGTAACATTAGGTGTCCATTTGAAAAAAATTAAAAAAAGTAATATTAGGTGGCAGCATTGTCGCGTCAGTTCCGTAA
>NW_019248437.1:0-1377 GCF_002742605.1 Olea europaea var. sylvestris | reverse complement strand
GAAATCAAAAACCACTTTTCATTGGCTCCATTCCAATCGAATTAGACAAGCCATTCGCCAAAAATGAACAAACCCGAAGTTATTAAGAAATCGAAAGCCACTTTTAACTTGTTCGATTCCAATCGAATTAGAATAGCAATTCGTCGAAAATGAACAAATTCGAAGTTATCATGAAATCAAAACCACTTTTCATTGGCCCAGTTCCAAACGAATATGACTAGTAATTCGCCAAAAACGAAAAAACCCGAAGTTATTATGAAATCAAAAACCACTTTTCATTAGCTCGATTCCAATCGAATTAGACTAGCAATTTGTCGAAAACGATCAAACTCGAAGTTATCATGAAAACGAAAGCAACTTTTCATTGGCTCAATTCCAATCGAATTAGACTAGCAATTCGCCAAAAATGAACAAACCCGAAGTTATCATGAACTCAAGGTCCACTTTTCATTGGCTCGATTCCTATCGAATTAGACTAGCAATTCGCCTAAAACGATCAAACCCGAAGTTATCATGAAGTCAAAAACCACGTTTCATTGGCCCCATTCCAATCATATTAGACTAGCATTTCACCAAAAATGAACAAACCCTATCATGAAATCAAAAATAATTTTCATTGGTTCGATTCCAATCGAATTGGACTAGCAATTCACCAAAAATGAACAAACTAGAAGTTATCATGAAATCAGAAACTACTTTCCATTAGCTCGATTACAATCGAATTAGACTAGCATTTCGTAAAAAACGAACAACCCAAAGTTATCATGAAATCAAAAACCACTTTTCATTGGCTCGATTCCAATCGAATCAAACAAGTAATTTGCCAAAGACGAACAAGCCTAAAGTTATCATGTAATAAAAACCACTTTTCATTGGCTCGATTCTAGTCGATTAGACTTGCAATTCATCGAAAATGATCATACCCGAAGTTATCATTAAATCAAAAATCACTTTTCATTGGTTCAATTCCAATCGAATTAGACAAGCAATTCTCCAAAAACGAACAAACCTTAAGTTATCATGAAATCAAAAACCAGTTTTCATTGGCTCGATTCAAATCGAATTAGACTAGCAATACGCCAAAAATGAACACATCCGAAGTTATCTTGAAATCAAAAACCACTTTTCATTGGCTCCATTCCAATCGAATTAGACAAGCCATTCGCCAAAAATGAACAAACCCGAAGTTATCATGAAATGAAAAAACCACTTTTTATGGGCTCCATTCCTATCGAATTAGACTAGCAATTGGCCGAAAATGATCAAACCCCAGGTTATCATGAAATCAAAAACCACTTTTCATTTGCGCGATTCCAATCGAATTAGACTAACAATTCCCCAAAAATGAACAAACCCGAAGTTATCATGAAATCTAAA
>NW_019248436.1:0-1377 GCF_002742605.1 Olea europaea var. sylvestris | reverse complement strand
CAACTATAATCTATATCTCTATATATTTCTTCAATTTTTTCTTTACCAACAGGGAATATATCATCCGATTTTTCATCTAATTTTAATAAAAACGAAACATCTTTTTCATCTAAAAATAAAATAAGATTATTATCATCATTAATAGTGGAAGTGGATGCTTGTGTATTGTTCATGAAAATAATTAAAGCATAAGCATGTAAAAGCAAGTAAATAACTTACAGTAATCAAGTAGAAATAAACAGGCTTTCCCTCCAGTGTGCTCTTATAGTTGCTCTGCATGTACTTAATCAATCTTCTGAATCAAGTAAATATTTAAAATATTTTTGAAATCATTTGGGTCCACAACTGCTTCCGCAAAAGGCTTTTCAATTAAGGTTGCATTTCCATTCTAGAGAACTAGCCGTGTTTCTACAGACGCTATCTCACAGTATCCAGAGTCTCTGTTTTCACCTCTATCCAAACTCTTTTCAGAATCAAGTTCCTACTTGGAACAAAATTTTAAAAGATAACTCACACACGAGGTGCTACAAATTTTGTTAGAAATCTGCCTTTTTTCCCCTAAACCATTCATCAAAGACGGGTACTTTGGCATGGCTAACATCCATTCAAAATCAACATTTTGAAAATCTTTTAAAATCTCTATCTGTACTGCCGAGGAATCATGAGAAACTTAACGAAATCCTTTTATGAAAACTTTGTTGAACATAACAAACTTTACTTTGATATTCATAAATTGAAATTGTACATGCTTACAAACTATATTTACATACCTTTGGTACTCACCTTATCAAGTTTAGAACTCCATAAGTGATTACCTTATTACACGCTTTCCTATCTTCAAGCTATCTAATCTTTTTCTGAATACAAGTGGTGTATACAAATTACAAAAGATTTTTCTTCAATATGTTTAAGAGATAAGCTATTTCGAGATATCTTTCTCCTTTCTTCATGCCTCCTTTTATTGGAGATTTTGGTATCTTATCTTGGACAGGTGTTTTCCACCTTACTTTGTTGGATAGCTAGGCCATCTTATCTCCACCGAATTCTTCATTGTCTTCTTGTTGGGTGGACCTCTTCTCTTGAAATTAGATGCATTAGCTTTTGAGTTTGTCTGCCACTTGTAACCATTGGTAGGGAGTAGTTACAATTATAGAGACTTTTCTTGTATTATCTTCTGTCTTCTAGTAGCCACAGTTTTTCTTTAATAAATTTCTTTATTAAAGTAGTGATAAAGGGCTACTTTAGTCACCATCACTTTTCCATTTTTGAATTAAAGAATTCTGTAGGGAATTCCTCATCATTAAGGGATGTTTGACTCATATCTTCAACTACACAGTATTCACAATGGTGATCACTGTAATTCCAAAGTAATTTGCA
>NW_019248435.1:63873-64210 GCF_002742605.1 Olea europaea var. sylvestris | reverse complement strand
ACTATGTCGGAATTGGCTAAAATTTGAAAGGTTGATCGGAAACAGGAACCGCGCCGTGGGCAATTTCATCATTTTTCGCGACTATGTCGGAATGGGCTAAAATTTGACAGGTTGATCGGAAACAAAAATCGCGCCGGGGTCAATTTCTTTATTTTTCGTGACTGTGTCGGAATGGGCTCAAATTTGACAGGTTGGTCGGGAACAAAAATCGTGCCGGGTGAATTTCGTCATTTTTCGAAACTATGTCGGAATTGGCTAAAATTTGAAAGGTTGATCGGAAACAGGAACCGCGCCGTGGGCAATTTCATCATTTTTCGCGACTGTGTCGGAATGGGCT
>NW_019248435.1:20996-63756 GCF_002742605.1 Olea europaea var. sylvestris | reverse complement strand
AAATTTGACGGGTTGATCGGGAACAAAAACCGCGTCGGGTGTAATTTCGTCATTTTTCGCGACTGTGACGGAATTGGCTGAAATTTAACTTGTTGATCGAAAACAAAAATCGCGCCGGGGGCAATTTCGTCATTTTTCTCGACTGTGTCGGAATTGGCTGAAATTTCGCAGTTTGATCGGAAATAAAAATCGCGTCGACTGCAATTCGTCATTTTTCTCGACTGTGTCGGAATGGGCTCAAATTTGACAGGTTTATCGGGAACAAAAACTGCGCCGGGTGTAATTTCGTAATTTTTCGCGACTGTGTCGGAATTGGCTAAAATTTGACTGGTTGATCGGAAACAAAAATCGCGCCGGGGGCAAGTTAGTCATTTTTCTCGACTGTGTCGGAATTGGCTGAAATTTGGCAGTTTGATCGGAAATAAAAATCGCGCCGACGGCAATTTCGTCATTTTTCTCGACTGTGTCGGAATTGGCTGAAATTTGGCAGTTTGATCGGAAATAAAAATCGCGCCGACGGCAATTTCGTCATTTTTCTCGAATGTGTCGGAATGGGCTCAAATTTGATAGGTTGATCGGAAACAAAAACTACGCCGGGTGTAATTTCGTCATTTTTCGCGACTGTGACGCAATTGGCTAAAATTTAACTGGTTGATCGGAAACAAAAATCGCGTCGGGGACAATTTCGTCATTTTTCTCGACTGTGTATTAATTGGCTGAAATTTGGCAGTTTGATGGGAAATAAAAATCGCTCCGGCATCTATTTCGTCATTTTTCTCGACTGTGGCGGAATGGGCTCAAATTTGACAAGTTGATCGAGAACAAAAATCGCGCCTGGTGTAATTTCGTCATTTTTTGAGACTGTGCCGGAATTGGCTAAAATTTGACTGGTTGATCGGAAACAAAAACCGCGCATGGGGCAATTTCGTCATTTTTCTCGACCGTGTCGGAATTGGCTGAAATTTGGCAATTAGATAAGAAATAAAAATTGCGTCGGCGGCAATTTCGTCATTTTTCTCGACTGTGTCGGAATGGGCTCAAATTTGACAGGTTTATCGGGAAGAAAAATCGCGCCGGGTTTAATTTCGTTATTTTTCGCGGCTGTGTCGGAATTGGCTAAAATTTGACTTGTTGAACGGAAACAAAAACCGCGCCGGGGGCAATTTCGTCATTTTTCTCGACTGTGTCAGAATGGGCTCAAATTTGCCAGGTTGATCGGAAACAAAAATCGCGTCGGGGACAATTTCGTCATTTTTCTCGACTGTGTCAGAATGGGCTCAAATTTGCCAGGTTGATCGGAAACAAAAATCGCGTCGGGGACAATTTCGTCATTTTTCTCGACTGTGTCAGAATGGGCTCAAATTTGCCAGGTTGATCGGAAACAAAAATCGCGTCGGGGACAATTTCGTCATTTTTCTCGACTGTGTCAGAATGGGCTCAAATTTGCCAGGTTGATCGGAAACAAAAATCGCGTCGGGGACAATTTCGTCATTTTTCTCGACTGTGTCAGAATGGGCTCAAATTTGCCAGGTTGATCGGAAACAAAAATCGCGCCTGGGGCAATTTCGTCATTTTTCGCGACGATGTCGGAATTGGCTGAAATTTGAAAGCTTGATCGAAAACAAAAATCGCGCCGGGGGCAATTTCGTCATTTTTCGCGACTTTGTAGCAATGGGCTAAAATTTGACAGGTTGAACAGAAACCAAAATCGCGCCAAAGGCAGTTTTGCCATTTTTAGCGACTGTGTCGGAATGGGCTCAAATTTGACTGGTTGATCGGAAACAAAAATCTCGCCGGGGGCAATTTCGTCATTTTTCTCGACTGTGACGGAATGGGCTCAAATTTGACAGGTTGATCGGAAACAAAAATTTCGCCGGGGGCAATTTCGTCATTTTTCGTGACTGTGTCGGAATGGGCTCAAATTTGACAGGTTGATCGGGAACAAAAATCGCGCCTGGGGCAATTTCGTCATTTTTCGCGACCAGTAGCAATGGGCTAAAATTTGACAGGTTGAACGGAAACCAAAATCACGCCAGCGGCAGTGTCGCCATTTTTGCGACTGTGTCGGAATGGGCCCAAATTTGACTGGTTGATCGGAAACAAAAATCTCGCCGGGGGCAATTTCGTCATTTTTCTCGACTGTGACGGAATGGGCTCAAATTTAACAGGTTGATCGGAAACAAAAATCGCGCCGGGGGCAATTTCGTCATTTTTATGACTGTGTCGGAATGGGCTCAAATTTGACAGGTTGATCGGGAACAAAAATCGCGCCTGGGGCAATTTCGTCATTTTTCGCGACCAGTAGCAATGGGCTTAAATTTGACAGGTTGAACGGAAACCAAAATCGCGCCAGCGGCAGTGTCGCCATTTTTAGCGACTGTGTCGGAATGGGCTCAAATTTGACTGGTTGATCGGAAACAAAAATCTCGCCGGGGGCAATTTCGTCATTTTTCCCGACTGTGACGGAATGGGCTCAAATTTAACAGGTTGATCGGAAACAAAAATCGCGCCGGGGGCAATTTCGTCATTTTTCGCGACTGTGTCGGAATGGGCTCAAATTTGACAGGTTGATCGGGAACAAAAATCGCGCCTGGGGCAATTTCGTCATTTTTCGCGACCAGTAGCAATGGGCTAAAATTTGACAGGTTGAACGGAAATCAAAATCGCGCCAGCGGCAGTTTCGCCATTTTTAGCGACTGCGTCGGAACGGACTCAAATTTGACAGGTTGATCGGAAACAAAAATCGCACCGGGGGCAATTTCTTTATTTTTAGCGACTGTGTCGGAATGGGCTCTAATTCGACAGGTTGATCGGGAACAAAAATCGCGTTGGGTGTAATTTCGTCATTTTTCGTGACTGTGTCGGAATTGGCTGAAATTTTGTAGTTTGATCGGAAATAAAAATTGCGCCGGCGGCAATTTCATCATTTTTCTCGACTGTGTCGGAATGGGCTCAAATTTTACAGGTTGATCGGAAACAAAAATCGCACGCGGGGGCAATTTCGTCATTTTTCGCGACTGTGACGGAATTGGCTGAAATTTCACTGGTTGATCGGAAACAAAAATCGCGCAGGGGGTAATTTCGACATTTTTCTCGACTGATTCGGAATTTGCTAAAATTTGGGAGTTTGATCGGAAATAAAAATCGCGCCGATGGCTATTTCGTCATTTTTCTCAACTGTGTCGGAATGGGCTCAAATTTGACAGGTTGATCGAGAACAAAAATCGCGCCGGGTGTAATTTCGTCATTTTTCATGACTGTGTCGGAATTGGCTAAAATTTTACTGGTTGATCGGAAACAAAAATCGCGCTGGGGGCAGTTTCGTCATTTTTCTCGACTGTGTCGGAATTGGCTGAAATTTGGCAGTTTGATAGGAAATAAAAATCGCTTTGCGGCAATTTCGTCATTTCTCTCGACTGTGTCGGAATGGGCTCAAATTTGACAGGTTTATCGGGAACAAAAACTACGCTGGGTGTAATTTCGTAATTTTTCGTGACTGTGTCGGAATTGGCTAAAATTTGACTGGTTGATCGGAAACAAAAATCGCGCCATGGGCAATTTCGTCATTTTTCTCGACTGTGTCGGAATTGGCTGAAATTTGGCAGTTTGATCGGAAATAAAAATCGCGCCGACGACAATTTCGTCATTTTTCTCGAATGTGTCGGAATGGGCTCAAATTTGATAGGTTGATTGGAAACAAAAACTACGCCGGGTGTAATTTCGTCATTTTTCGCGACTGTGACGGAATTGGCTAAAATTTAACTGGTTGATCGGAAACAAAAATCGCGTCGGGGGCAATTTCGTCATTTTTCCCGACTGTGTATTAATTGGCTGAAATTTGGCAGTTTGATCGGAAATAAAAATCGCTCCGGCAGCTATTTCTTCATTTTTCTCGATTGTGTCGGAATGGGCTCAAATTTGACAAGTTGATCGAGAACAAAAATCGCGCCGGGTGTAATTTCGTCATTTTTTGAGACTGTGCCGGAATTGGCTAAAATTTGACTGGTTGATCCGAAACAAAAACCGCGCCTGGGGCAATTTCGTCATTTTTCTCGACTGTGTCGGAATTGGCTGAAATTTGGTTGTTAGATAATAAATAAAAATCGCGTCGGCGGCAATTTCGTCATTTTTCTGGACTGTGTCGGAATGGACTCAAATTTGACAGGTTTATCGGGAACAAAAACCGCGTCGGGTTTAATTTCGTTATTTTTCGCGACTGTGTTGGAATTGGCTAAAATTTGACTTGTTGATCGGAAAAAAAAACCTCGCCGGGGGCAATTTCGTCATTCTTCTCGACTGTGTCGGAATTGGCTGAAATTTCGCAGTTCGATCTGAAATAAAAATCGCGCCGGGGGCAATTTCGTCATTTTTCTCGACTGTGTCGGAATGGGCTCAAATTTGACAGGTCGATCGGAAAAAAAAATCGCGCCGGGGCAATTTCGTCATTTTTTGCGACTGTGTCGGAATTGGCTAAAATTTGACAGGTTGATCGGAAACAAAAATCTCGTTGGGGACAATTTCGTCATTTTTCTCGACTGTGTCAGAATGGGCTCAAATTTGACAGGTTGATCGGAAACAAAAATCGCGTCGGGGGCAATTTCGTCATTTCTCGCGACGATGTCAGAATGGGCTGAAATTTGACAGGTTGATCGAAAACAAAAATCGCGCCTTGGGCAATTTCGTCATTTTCCGCGACGATGTCGGAATTGGCTGAAATTTGACAGGTTGATCGGAAACAAAAATCGCGCCGGGGGCAATTTCGTCATTTTTCGCGACTGTGTAGCAATGGGCTAAAATTTGACAGGTTGAACGGAAACCAAAATCCCGCCAGCGGCAGTTTCGCCATTTTTAGCGACTGTGTCGGAATGGGCTCAAATTTGACTGGTTGATCGGAAACAAAAATCTCGCCGGAGGCAATTTCGTCATTTTTCTCGACTGTGACGGAATGGGCTCAAATTTGACAGCTTGATCGGAAACAAAAATCGCGCCGGAGGCAATTTCGTCATTTTTCGCGACTGTGTAGCAGTGGGCTAAAATTTGACAGGTTGAACGGTAACCAAAATCGCGCCAGCGGCAGTTTCGCCATTTTTAGCGACTGTGTCGGAATGGGCTTAAATTTGACTGGTTGATCGGAAACAAAAATCTCGCCGGGAGCAATTTCGTCATTTTTCTCGACTGTGACGGAATGGGCTCAAATTTGACAGGTTGATCGGAAACAAAAATTGCGCCGGGGGCAATTTCGTCATTTTTCGCGACTGTGTCGGAATGGGCTCAAATTTGACAGGTTGATCGGGAACAAAAATCGCGCCTGGGGCAATTTCGTCATTTTTCGCGACCAGTAGCAATGGGCTAAAATTTGACAGGTTGAACGGAAATTAAAATCGCGCCGGCGGCAGTTTCGCCATTTTTAGCGACTGTGTCAGAACGGACTCAAATTTACAGGTTGATCGGAAACAAAAATCGCGCCGTGGGCAATTTCTTTATTTTTCGCGACTGTGTCGGAATGGGCTCTAATTTGACAGCTTGATCGGGAACAAAAACCGCGTCGGGTGTAATTTCGTCATTCTTCGCGACTGTGTCGAAATTTGCTGAAATTTGGCAGTTTGATCGGAAATAAAAATTGCGCCGGCAGCAATTTCGTCATTTTTCTCGACTGTGTCGGAATGGGCTCAAATTTTACAGGTTGATCGGAAACAAAAATCGCGCCGGGGGCAATTTCGTCATTTTTCACGACTGTGTCGGAATGGGCTCAAATTTGACTGGGTGATCGAAAACAAAAATCGCGCCGGGTGTAATTTCGTCATTTTTCGCGACTGTGTCGGAATTGGCTAAAATTTTACTGGTTGATCGGAAACAAAAATCGCGCCGGGGGCTGTTTCGCCATTTTTCTCGACTGTCGAAATTGGCTGAAATTTGGCAGTTTGATCGGAAATAAAAATCGCTTCGCGGCAATTTCGTCATTTCTCTCGACTATGTCGAAATGGGCTCAAATTTGAAAGGTTTTATAGGGAACAAAAATCGCGCCGGGTGTAATTTCGTCATTTTTCGCGACTGTGTCGGAATTGGCTAAAATTTGACTTGTTGACCGGAAACAAAAATCGCGCCGGGGGCAATTTCGTCATTTTTCTCGACTGTGTCGGAATTAGCTGAAATTTCGCAGTTTGATCGGAAATAAAAATCGCGCCGGCTGTAATTTCGTCATTTTTCTCGACTGTGTCGGAATTAGCTGAAATTTCGCAGTTTGATCGGAAATAAAAATCGCGCCGGGGGCAATTTCGTCATATTTCTCGACTGTGTCGGAATGGGCTCAAATTTGACAGGTTTATCGGGAACAAAAACTGCGCCGGGTGTAATTTCGTAATTTTTTGCGACTGTATCGGAATTGGCTAAAATTTGACTGGTTTATCAGAAAAAAAAACCGCGCCAGGGGCAATCTCGTCATTTTTCTCGACTGTGTCGGAATTGGCTGAAATTTGGCAGTTTGATCGGAAATAAAAATCGCGACGTCGACAATTTCGTCATTTTTCTCGAATGTGTCGGAATGGACACAAATTTGACAGGTTGATCGGAAACAAAAACTACGCCGGGGGTAATTTCGTCATTTTTCGCGACTGTGACGGAATTGGCTAAAATTTAACTAGTTGATCGGAAACAAAAATCGCGTCGGGGGCAATTTCGTCATTTTTCTCGACTGTGACTTAATTGGCTGAAATTTGGCAGTTTGATCGGAAATAAAAATCACTCTGGCGGCTATTTCGTCATTTTTCTAGACTGTGTCGGAATGGGCTCAAATTTGACAAGTTGATCGAGAACAAAAATCGCGCCGGGTGTAATTTCGTCATTTTTTGAGACTGTGCCGGAATTGGCTAAAATTTGACTGGTTGATCAAAAACAAAAACCGCGCCTGGGGCAATTTCGTCATTTTTCTCGACTGTGTCGGAATTGGCTGACATTTGGCACTTAGATCAGAAATAAAAATCGCATCGGCGGCAATTTCGTCATTTTTCTCAACTGTGTCGGAATGGGCTCAAATTTGACAGGTTTATCGGGAACAAAAACCGCGCCGGGTTTAATTTCGTTATTTTTCGAGACTGTGTCGGAATTGGCTAAAATTTGACTTGTTGATCGGAAACAAAAACCGCGCCGGGGGCAATTTCGTCATTTTTCTCGACTGTGTCGGAATTGGCTGAAATTTCGCAGTTCGATCTGAAATAAAAATCGCGCCGGGGGCAATTTCGTCATTTTTCTCGACTGTGTCGGAATGGGCTCAAATTTGACAGGTCGATCGGAAACAAAAATCGCGCCGGGGCAATTTCGTCATTTTTCGCGACTGTGTCGGAATTGGCTAAAATTTGACAGGTTGATCGGAAACAAAAATCTCGTCGGGGACAATTTCGTCATTTTACTCGACTGTGTTAGAATGGGCTCAAATTTGCCAGGTTGATCGGAAACAAAAATCGCGTCGGGAGCAATTTCGTCATTTCTCGCGACGATGTCGGAATGGGCTGAAATTTGACAGGTTGATCGGAAACAAAAATCGCGCCTGGGGCAATTTCGTCATTTTTCGCGACGATGTCGGAATTGGCTGAAATTTGACAGCTTGATCGGAAACAAAAATCGCGCCGGGGGCAATTTCGTCATTTTTCGCGACTGTGTAGCAATGGGCTCAAATTTGACAGGTTGAACGGAAACGAAAATCGCACCGGGGGCAATTTCGTCATTTTTCGCGACTGTGTAGCAGTGGGCTAAAATTTGACAGGTTGAACGGAAACAAAAATCGCGCCGGGTGTAATTTCGTCATTTTTCGCGACTGAGACAGAATTGGCTGAAATTTAACTGGTTGATCGGAAACAAAAATCGCGCCGGGGGCAATTTCGACATTTTTCTCGACTGTTTCGAAATTTGTTAAAATTTGGGAGTTTGATCGGAAATAAAAATCGCGCCGATGGCTATTTCGTCATTTTACTCGACTGTGTCGGAATGGGCTCAAATTTGACAGGTTGATCGAGAACAAAAATCGCGCCGGGTGTAATTTCGTCATTTTTCGCGACTGTGACGGAATTGGCTAAAATTTAACTGGTTGATCGGAAACAAAAATAGCGTCGGGGGTAATTTCGTCATTTTTCTCGACTGTGTATTAATTGGCTGAAATTTGGCAGTTTGATGGGAAATAAAAATCGCTCCGGAGGCTATTTCGTCATTTTTCTCGACTGTGTCGGAATGGGCTCAAATTTGACAAGTTGATCGAGAACAAAAATCGCGCCTGGTGTAGTTTCGTCATTTTTTGAGACTGTGCCGGAAATGGCTAAAATTTGACTGGTTGATCGGAAACAAAAACCGCGCCTGGGGTAATTTCGTCATTTTTCTCGATCGTGTCGGAATTGGCTGAAATTTGGCAGTTAGATAAGAAATAAAAATTGCGTCGGCGGCAATTTCGTCATTTTTCGCGACTGTGTCGGAATGGGCTAAAATTTGACGGATTGATCGGAAACAAAAACCGCGCCTGGGGTAATTTCGTCATTTTTCGCGACTGTGTCGGAATGGGCTAAAATTTGACGGATTGATCGGAAACAAAAACCGCGCCTGGGGTAATTTCGTCATTTTTCGCGACTGTGTCGGAATGGGCTAAAATTTGACAGGTTGGTCGGAAACAAAAATCTCGCAGTTTGATCGGAAATAAAAATCGCGCCGGGGGCAATTTCGTCATTTTTCTCGACTGTGTCGGAATGGGCTCAAATTTGACTGGTCGATCGGAAACAAAAATCGCGCAGGGGCAGTTTCGTCATTTTTAGCGACTGTGTCGGAATTGGCTAAAATTTGACAGGTTGATCGGAAACAAAAATCTCGTCGGGGACAATTTCGTCATTTTTCTCGACTGTGTCAGAATGGGCTCAAATTTGACAGGTTGATCGGAAACAAAAATCGCGTCGGGGGCAATTTCGTCATTTCTCGCGACGATGTCGGAATGGGCTGAAATTTGACAGGTTGATCGGAAACAAAAATCGCGCCTGGGGCAATTTCGTCATTTTTCGCGACTGTGTAGCAATGGGTTAAAATTTGACAGGTTGAACGGAAACCAAAATCGCGCCTGCGGCAGTTTCGCCATTTTTAGCGACTGTGTCGGAATGGTCTCAAATTTGACTGGTTGATCGGAAACAAAAATCTCGCCGGGGGCAATTTCGTCATTTTCTCGACTGTGACGGAATGGGCTCAAATTTGACAGGTTGATCGGAAACAAAAATCGCGCCGTGGGCAATTTCGTCATTTTTCGCGACTGTGTCGGAATGGGCTCAAATTTGACAGGTTGATCGGAAACAAAAATCGCGCCGTGGGCAATTTCGTCATTTTTCGCGACTGTGTCGGAATGGGCTCAAATTTGACAGGTTGATTGAGAACAAAAATCGCGCCTGGGGCAATTACGTCATTTTTTGCGACCAGTAGCAATGGGCTTAAATTTGACAGGTTGAACGGAAACCAAAATCGCGCTGGCGACAGTGTCGCCATTTTTATCGACCTGTGTCGGAATGGGCTCAAATTTGACTGGTTGATCGGAAACAAAAATCTCGCCGGGGGCAATTTCGTCATTTTTCTCGACTGTGACGGAATGGGCTCAAATTTAACAGGTTGATCGGAAACAAAAATCGCGCCGGGGGCAATTTAGTCATTTTTCAAGACTGTGTTGGAATGGGCTCAAATTTGACAGGTTGATCGGGAACAAAAATCGCGCCTGGGGCAATTTCGTCATTTTTCGCGACCAGTAGCAATGGGCTTAAATTTGACAGGTTGAACGGAAACCAAAATCGCGCTAGCGGCAGTGTCGCCATTTTTAGCGACTATGTCGGAATGGGCTCAAATTTCACTGGTTGATCGGAAACAAAAATCTCGCCGGGGGCAATTTCGTCATTTTTCTTGACTGTTACGGAATGGGCTCAAATTTAACAGGTTGATCGGAAACAAAAATCGCGTGGGGGGCAATTTCTTCATTTTTCTTGACTGTTACGGAATGGGCTCAAATTTAACAGGTTGATCGGAAACAAAAATCGCGCCGGGGGCAATTTCGTCATTTTTCGCGACGGTGTCGGAATGGGCTTAAATTTGACAGGTTGATCGGGAACAAAAATCGAGCCTGGGGCAATTTTGTCATTTTTCGCGACCAGTAGCAATGGGCTAAAATTTTACAGGTTGAACGGAAATCAAAATTGCGCCAGCGGTAGTTTCGCCATTTTTAGCGACTGTGTCGGAACGGACTCAAATTTGCCAGGTTGATCGGAAACAAAAATCGCGCCGGGGGCAATTTCTATATTTTTAGCGACTGTGTCGGAATGGGCTCTAATTTGACAGGTTGATCGGGAACAAAAACCGCGTCAGGTGTAATTTCGTCATTTTTCGCGACTGTGTCGGAATTGGCTGAAATTTGGCAGTTTGATCGGAAAAAAAAATTGCGCCGGCGGCAATTTCGTCACTTTTCTCGACTGTGTCGGAATGGGCTCAAATTTTACAGGTTGATCGGAAACAAAAATCGCGCCGGGGGTAATTTCGTCATTTTTCGCGACTATGTCGGGATGGGCTCAAATTTGACAGGTTGATCGGGAACAAAAATCGCGCAGGGTGTAATTTCGTCATTTTTCGCGAATGTGACGGAATTGGCTGAAATTTAACTGGTTGATCGGAAACAAAAATCACACCGGGGGCAATTTCGACATTTTTCTCGACTGTTTCAGAATTTGCTAAAATTTGGGAGTTTGATCGGAAATAAAAATTGCTCCGATGGCTATTTCGTCATTTTTCTCGACTGTGTCGGAATGGGCTCAAATTTTACAGGTTGATCGGAAACAAAAATCGCGCCGGGGGCAATTTCGTCATTTTTCTCGACTGTGTCGGAATGGGCTCAAATTTGACAGGTTGATCGAGAACAAAAATCGCGCCGGATGTAATTTCGTCGTTTTTCGCGACTGTGTCGGAATTGGCTAAAATTTGACTGGTTGATCGGAAAAAAAACGCGCCGAGGGCAGTTTCGTCATTTTTCTCTACTGTGTCGGATTTGGCTGAAATTTGGCAGTTTGATCGGAAATAAAAATCGCGCCGACGGCAATTTCGTCATTTTTCTCGAATGTGTCGGAATGGGCTCAATTTTGACAGGTTGATCGGAAACAAAAACTACGCCGGGTGTAATTTCGTCATTTTTCCCGACTGTGACGAAATTGGCTAAAATTTAACTGGTTGATCGGAAACAAAAATCGCGTCGGGGGCAATTTCGTCATTTTTCTCGACTGTGTATTAATTAGCTGAAATTTGGCAGTTTGATCGGAAATAAAAATCACTCCGGCGGCTATTTCGTCATTTTTCTCGACTGTGTCGGAATGGGCTCAAATTTGACAAGTTGATCGAGAACAAAAATCGCGCCGGGTGTAATTTCGTCATTTTTTGAGACTGTGCCGAAATTGGCTAAAATTTGACTGGTTGATCCGAAACAAAAACCGCGCCCGGGGCAATTTCGTCATTTTTCTCGACTGTGTCGGATTTTGGCTGAAATTTGGTAGTTAGATCAGAAATAAAAATCACGTCAGCGGCAATTTCGTCATTTTTCTCGACTGTGTCGAAATGGGCTCAAATTTGACAGGTTTATCGGGAACAAAACCGCGCCGGGTTTAATTTCGTTATTTTTCGCGACTGTGTCGGAATTGGCTAAAATTTGTTTGTTGATCGGAAACAAAAATCGCGCCGGGGGCAATTTCGTCATTTTTCTCGACTGTGTCGAAATTGGCTGAAATTTCGCAGTTCGATCTGAAATAAAAATCGCGCCGGGGGCAATTTCATCATTTTTCTCGACTGTGTCGGAATGGGCTCAAATTTGACAGGTCGATCGGGAACAAAAATCGCGCCTGGGGCAATTTCGTCATTTTTCGTAACCAGTAGCAATGGGCTAAAATTTGACAGGTTGAACGGAAATCAAAATCGCGCCGGCGGCAGTTTCGCCATTTTTAGCGACTGTGTCGGAACGGACTCAAATTTGACAGGTTGATCGGAAACAAAAATCGCGCCGGGGGCAATTTCTTTATTTTTCGCGACTGTGTCGGAATGGGCTCTAATTTGACAGGTTGATCGGGAACAAAAACCGTGTCGAGTGTAACTTCGTCATTTTTCGAGACTGTGTCGGAATTGGCTGAAATTTGGCAGTTTGATCGGAAATAAAAATCGCGCCAACGGCAATTTCGTCATTTTTCTCGAATGTGTCGGAATGGGCTCAAATTTGACAGGTTGATCGGAAACAAAAACTACGCCGGGTGTAATTTCGTCATTTTTCGCGACTGTGACGGAATTGGCTAAAATTTGACTGGTTGATCGGAAACAAAAATCGCGTCGGGGGTAATTTCGTCATTTTTCTCGACTGTGTATTAATTGGCTGAAATTTGGCTGTTTGATCGGAAATAAAAATCGCTCCGGCGGCTATTTCGTCATTTTTCTCGACTGTGTCGAAATTGGCTCAAATTTGACAAGTTGAACGAGAACAAAAATCGCGCCGGGTGTAATTTCGTTATTTTTTGAGACTGTACCGGAATTGGCTAAAATTTGACTGGTTGATCCGAAACAAAAACCGCGCCTGGGGCAATTTCGTTATTTTTCTCGACTGTGTCGGATTTTGGCTGAAATTTGGTAGTTAGATCAGAAATAAAAATCACGTCGGCGGCAATTTCGTCATTTTTCTCGACTGTGTCGGAATGGGCTCAAATTTGACAGGATTATCGGGAACAAAAACCGCGCCGGGTTTAATTTCGTTATTTTTCTCGACTTTGTCGGAATTGGCTAAAATTTGACTTGTTGATCGGAAACAAAAATCGCGCCGGGGGCAATTTCGTCATTTTTCTCGACTGTGCGGAATTGGCTGAAATTTCGCAGTTCGATCTGAAATAAAAATCGCGCCGGGGACAATTTTGTCATTTTTCTCGACTGTGTCGGAATGGGCTCAAATTTGACAGGTCGATCGGAAACAAAAATCACGCCGGGGCAATTTCGTCATTTTTCGCGATTGTGTCGGAATTGGCTAAAATTTGACAGGTTGATCGGAAACAAAAATCTCGTCGGGGACAATTTCGTCATTTTTCTCGACTGTGTCAGAATGGGCACAAATTTGACAGGTTGATCGGAAACAAAAATCGCGCCGGGGGCAATTTCGTCATTTTTCGCGACTGTGTCGGAATGGGCTCAAATTTGACAGGTTGATCGGGAACAAAAATCGCGCCGACGGCAGTTTCGTCATTTTTCGCGACCAGTAGCAATGGGCTAAAATTTGACCGGTTGAACGGAAATCAAAATCGCGCCGTCGGCAGTTTCGCCATTTTTAGCGACTGTGTCGGAACGGACTCAAATTTGACAGGTTGATCGGAAACAAAAATCGCGCCGGGGGCAATTTCTTTATTTTTCGCGACTGTGTCGGAATGGGCTCTAATTTGACAGGTTGATCGAGAACAAAAACCACGTCGAGTGTAATTTCGTCATTTTTTGAGACTGTGTCGGAATTGGCTGAAATTTGGCAGTTTGATCGGAAATAAAAATTGCGCCGACGGCAATTTCGTCATTTTTCTCGACTGTGTCGGAATGGGCTCAAATTTTACAGGTTGATCGGAAACAAAAATCGCACCGAGGGCAATTTCGTCATTTTTCTCGACTGTCGAAATGGGCTCAAATTTGACAGGTTGATCGGGAACAAAAATCGCGCCGGGTGTAATTTCGTCATTTTTCGCGACTGTGACGGAATTGGCTGAAATTTAATTGGTTGATCGGAAACAAAAATCGCGCCGGGGGCAATTTTGACATTTTTCTCGACTGTTTCGAAATTTGCTAAAATTTGGGAGTTTGATCGGAAATAAAAATCGCGCCGATGGCTATTTCGTCATTTTTCTCGACTGTGCCGGAATGGGCTCAAATTTGACAGGTTGATCGAGAACAGAAATCGCGCTGGGTGTAATTTCGTCATTTTTCGCGACTGTGTCGGAATTGGCTAAAATTTGACTGGTTGATCGGAAACAAAAATCGCGCCGGGGGCAATTTCGTCATTTTTCTCGACTGTGTCGGAATTGGCTGAAATTTGGCAGTTTGATCGGAAATAAAAATTGCTTCGCGGCAATTTCGTCATTTTTCTCGACTATGTCGGAATGGGCTCAAATTTGAAAGGTTTATCGGGAACAAAAATCGCGCGGGGTGTAATTTCGTCATTTTTCGCAACTGTGTCGGAATTGGCTAAAATTTGACTTGTTGACCGGAAACAAAAATCGCGTCGGGGGCAATTTCGTCATTTTTCTCGACTGTGTCGGAATTGGCTGAAATTTCACTGTTTGATCGGAAATAAAAATCGCGCCGGCTGCAATTTCGTCATTTTTCTCGACTGTGTCGGAATGGGCTCAAATTTGACAGGTTGATCGGAAACAAAAATCGCGCCGGGGGCAATTTCGTCATTTTTCTCGACTGTGTCGGAATTGGCTGAAATTTGGCACTTAGATCAGAAATAAAACTCGCGTCGGCGGCAATTTCGTCATTTTTCTCGACTGTGTCGGAATTGGCTGAAATTTGGCACTTAGATCAGAAATAAAACTCGCGTCGGCGGCAATTTCGTCATTTTTCTCGACTGTGTCGGAATTGGCTGAAATTTGGCACTTAGATCAGAAATAAAACTCGCGTCGGCGGCAATTTCGTCATTTTTCTCGACTGTGTCGGAATTGGCTGAAATTTGGCACTTAGATCAGAAATAAAACTCGCGTCGGCGGCAATTTCGTCATTTTTCTCGACTGTGTCGGAATTGGCTGAAATTTGGCACTTAGATCAGAAATAAAACTCGCGTCGGCGGCAATTTCGTCATTTTTCTCGACTGTGTCGGAATTGGCTGAAATTTGGCACTTAGATCAGAAATAAAACTCGCGTCGGCGGCAATTTCGTCATTTTTCTCGACTGTGTCGGAATTGGCTGAAATTTGGCACTTAGATCAGAAATAAAACTCGCGTCGGCGGCAATTTCGTCATTTTTCTCGACTGTGTCGGAATTGGCTGAAATTTGGCACTTAGATCAGAAATAAAACTCGCGTCGGCGGCAATTTCGTCATTTTTCTCGACTGTGTCGGAATTGGCTGAAATTTGGCACTTAGATCAGAAATAAAACTCGCGTCGGCGGCAATTTCGTCATTTTTCTCGACTGTGTCGGAATTGGCTGAAATTTGGCACTTAGATCAGAAATAAAACTCGCGTCGGCGGCAATTTCGTCATTTTTCTCGACTGTGTCGGAATTGGCTGAAATTTGGCACTTAGATCAGAAATAAAACTCGCGTCGGCGGCAATTTCGTCATTTTTCTCGACTGTGTCGGAATTGGCTGAAATTTGGCACTTAGATCAGAAATAAAACTCGCGTCGGCGGCAATTTCGTCATTTTTCTCGACTGTGTCGGAATTGGCTGAAATTTGGCACTTAGATCAGAAATAAAACTCGCGTCGGCGGCAATTTCGTCATTTTTCTCGACTGTGTCGGAATTGGCTGAAATTTGGCACTTAGATCAGAAATAAAACTCGCGTCGGCGGCAATTTCGTCATTTTTCTCGACTGTGTCGGAATTGGCTGAAATTTGGCACTTAGATCAGAAATAAAACTCGCGTCGGCGGCAATTTCGTCATTTTTCTCGACTGTGTCGGAATTGGCTGAAATTTGGCACTTAGATCAGAAATAAAACTCGCGTCGGCGGCAATTTCGTCATTTTTCTCGACTGTGTCGGAATTGGCTGAAATTTGGCACTTAGATCAGAAATAAAACTCGCGTCGGCGGCAATTTCGTCATTTTTCTCGACTGTGTCGGAATTGGCTGAAATTTGGCACTTAGATCAGAAATAAAACTCGCGTCGGCGGCAATTTCGTCATTTTTCTCGACTGTGTCGGAATTGGCTGAAATTTGGCAGTTTGATCGGAAATAAAAATCGCGCCGGCTGCAATTTCGTCATTTTTCTCCACTGTGTCGGAATGGGCTCAAATTTGCCAGGTTTATCGGGAACAAAAACTACGCCGGGTGTAATTTCGTAATTTTTCGCGACTGTGTCGGAATTGGCTAAAATTTGACTGGTTTATCAGAAACAAAAACCGCGGCAGGGGCAATTTCGTCATTTTTCTTGACTGTGTCGGAATTGGCTGAAATTTGGCAGTTTGATCGGAAATAAAATTCGCGCCGACGGCAATTTCGTCATTTTTCTCGAATGTGTCGGAATGGCTCAAATTTGACAGGTTGATCGGAAACAAAAACTACGCCGGGTGTAATTTCATAATTTTTCGCGACTGTGACGGAATTGGCTAAAATTTAACTGGTTGATCGGAAACAAAAATCGCGTCGGGGGCAATTTCGTCATTTTTCTCGACTGTGTATTAATTGGCTGAAATTTGGCAGTTTGATCGGAAATAAAAATCGCTCCGGCGGCTATTTCGTCATTTTTCTCGACTGTGTCGGAATGGACTCAAATTTGACAAGTTGATCGAGAACAAAAATCGCGCCGGGTGTAATTTCGTCATTTTTTGAGACTGTGCCGGAATTGGCTAAAATTTGACTGGTTGATCGGAAACAAAAACCGCGCCTGGGGCAATTTCGTCATTTTTCTCGACTGTGTCGGAATTGGCTGAAATTTGGCACTTAGATCAGAAATAAAACTCGCGTCGGCGGCAATTTCGTCATTTTTCTCGACTGTGTCGGAATGGGATCAAATTTGACCGGTTTATCGGGAACAAAAACCGCGCCGAGTTTAATTTCATTATTTTTCGCGACTGTGTCGGAATTGGCTAAAATTTGACTTGTTGACCGGAAACAAAAATCGAACCGGGGGCAATTTCGTCATTTTTCTCGACTGTGTCAGAATTGGCTGAAATTTGGCAGTTTGATCGGAAATAAAATTCGCGCCGACGGCAATTTCGTCATTTTTCTCGACTGTGTCAGAATTGGCTGAAATTTGGCAGTTTGATCGGAAATAAAATTCGCGCCGACGGCAATTTCGTCATTTTTCTCGACTGTGTCAGAATTGGCTGAAATTTGGCAGTTTGATCGGAAATAAAATTCGCGCCGACGGCAATTTCGTCATTTTTCTCGACTGTGTCAGAATTGGCTGAAATTTGGCAGTTTGATCGGAAATAAAATTCGCGCCGACGGCAATTTCGTCATTTTTCTCGACTGTGTCAGAATTGGCTGAAATTTGGCAGTTTGATCGGAAATAAAATTCGCGCCGACGGCAATTTCGTCATTTTTCTCGACTGTGTCAGAATTGGCTGAAATTTGGCAGTTTGATCGGAAATAAAATTCGCGCCGACGGCAATTTCGTCATTTTTCTCGACTGTGTCAGAATTGGCTGAAATTTGGCAGTTTGATCGGAAATAAAATTCGCGCCGACGGCAATTTCGTCATTTTTCTCGACTGTGTCGGAATGGGATCAAATTTGACCGGTTTATCGGGATCAAAAATCGCGCCGGGTATAATTTCGTCATTTTTCGCGACTGTGTCGGAATTGGCTAAAATTTGACTTGTTGATCGGAAACAAAAACCGCGCCGGGGGCAATTTCGTCATTTTTCTCGACTGTGTCGGAATTGGCTGAAATTTCGCGGTTCGATCTGAAATAAAAATCGCGCCGGGGCAATTTCGTCATTTTTCTCAACTGTGTCGGAATGGGCTCAAATTTGACAGGTCGATCGGAAACAAAAATCGCTCCGGGGCAATTTCGTCATTTTTCGCGACTGTGTCGGAATTGGCTAAAATTTGACAGGTTGATCGGAAACAAAAATCTCGTCGGGGACAATTTCGTCATTTTACTCGACTGTGTTAGAATGGGCTCAAATTTGCCAGGTTGATCGGAAACAAAAATCGCGTCGGGGGCAATTTCGTCATTTTTCGCGACTGTGTCGGATTGGGATAAAATTTGACTGGTTGATCGGAAACAAAAATCGCGCCGGGGTCAATTTCGTCATTTTTCGCGACGATGTCGGAATGGGCTGAAATTTGACAGGTTGATCGGAAACAAAAATCGCGCCTGGGGCAATTTCGTCATTTTTCGCGACGATGTCGGAATTGGTTGAAATTTGACAGCTTGATCGGAAACAAAAATCGCGCCGGGGGCAATTTCGTCATTTTTCGCGACTGTGCAGCAATGGGCTAAAATTTGACAGGTTGAACGGAAACGAAAATCACACCGGGGACAATTTCGCCATTTTTAGCGACAGTGTCGGAAGGGGCTCAAATTTGACCGGTTGATCGGAAACAAAAATCTCGCCGAGGGGCAATTTCGTCATTTTTCTCGGCTGTGACGGGATGGGCTCAAATTTGACAGGTTGATTGGAAACAAAAATCGCGCCGGGGGCAATTTCGTCATTTTTTGCGATGGTGTCGGAATGGGCTCTAATTTGACAGGTTGATCGGGAACAAAAACCGCGTCGAGTGTAATTTCGTCATTTTTCGAGACTGTGTCGGAATTGGCTGAAATTTGGCAGTTTGATCGGAAATAAAAATTGCGCCGGCGGCAATTTCGTCATTTTTCTCGACTGTGTCTGAATGGGCTCAAATTTTACAGGTTGATCGGAAACAAAAATCGCGCCGGAGGCAATTTCGTCATTTTTCGCGACTGTGTCGGAATGGGCTCAAATTTGACAGGTTGATCGGGAACAAAAACCGCGCCGGGTGTAATTTCGTCATTTTTCGCGACTGAGACAGAATTGGCTGAAATTTAACTGGTTAATCGGAAACAAAAATCGCGCCGGGGGCAATTTCGTCATTTTTTGCGATGGTGTCGGAATGGGCTCTAATTTGGCAGGTTGATCGGGAACAAAAACCGCGTCGAGTGTAATTTCGTCATTTTTCGAGACTGTGTCGGAATTGGCTGAAATTTGGCAGTTTGATCGGAAATAAAAATTGCGCCGGCGGCAATTTCGTCATTTTTCTCGACTGTGTCTGAATGGGCTCAAATTTTACAGGTTGATCGGAAACAAAAATCGCGCCGGAGGCAATTTCGTCATTTTTCGCGACTGTGTCGGAATGGGCTAAAATTTAACTGGTTGATCGGAAACAAAAATAGCGTCGGGGGTAATTTCGTCATTTTTCTCGACTGTGTATTAATTGGCTGAAATTTGGCAGTTTGATGGTAAATAAAAATCGCTCCGGAGGCTATTTCGTCATTTTTCTCGACTGTGTCGGAATGGGCTCAAATTTGACAAGTTGATCGAGAACAAAAATCGCGCCTGGTGTAATTTCGTCATTTTTTGAGACTGTGCCGGAATTGGCTAAAATTTGACTGGTTGATCGGAAACAAAAATCGCGCCTGGGGTAATTTCGTCATTTTTCTCGACCGTGTCGGAATTGGCTGAAATTTGGCAGTTAGATAAGAAATAAAAATTGCGTCGGCGGCAATTTCGTCATTTTTCTCGACTGTGTCGGAATTGGCTGAAATTTGGCAGTTTGATGGTAAATAAAAATCGCTCCGGAGGCTATTTCGTCATTTTTCTCGACCGTGTCGGAATTGGCTGAAATTTGGCAGTTTGATGGTAAATAAAAATCGCTCCGGAGGCTATTTCGTCATTTTTCTCGACCGTGTCGGAATTGGCTGAAATTTGGCAGTTTGATGGTAAATAAAAATCGCTCCGGAGGCTATTTCGTCATTTTTCTCGACCGTGTCGGAATTGGCTGAAATTTGGCAGTTTGATGGTAAATAAAAATCGCTCCGGAGGCTATTTCGTCATTTTTCTCGACTGTGTCAGAATGGGCTCAAATTTGACAAGTTGATCGAGAACAAAAATCGCGCCTGGGGTAATTTCGTCATTTTTCGCGACTGTGTAGCAATGGGCTAAAATTTGACAGGTTGAACGGAAACCAAAATCGCGCCAGCGGCAGTTTCGTCATTTTTAGCGACTGTGTCGGAATGGGCTCAAATTTGACTGGTTGATCGGAAACAAAAATCTCACCGGGGGCAATTTCGTTATTTTTCTCGACTGTGACGGAATGGGCTCAAATTTGACAGCTTGATCGGAAACAAAAATCGCGCCGGAGGCAATTTCGTCATTTTTCGCGACTGTGTAGCAGTGGGCTCAAATTTGACAGGTTGATTGAGAACAAAAATCGCGCCTGGGGCAATTTCGTCATTTTTTGCGACCAGTAGCAATGGGCTTAAATTTGACAGGTTGAACGGAAACCAAAATCGCGCTAGCGGCAGTGTCGCCATTTTTATCGACTGTGTCGGAATGGGCTCAAATTTGACTGGTTGATCGGAAACAAAAATCTCGCTGGGGGCAATTTCGTCATTTTTCTCGACTGTGACGGAATGGGCTCAAATTTAACAGGTTGATCGGAAACAAAAATTGTGCCGGGGGCAATTTCGTCATTTTTCAAGACTGTGTTGGAATGGGCTCAAATTTGACAGGTTGATCGGGAACAAAAATCGCGCCTGGGGCAATTTCGTCATTTTTCGCGACCAGTAGCAATGGGCTTAAATTTGACAGGTTGAACGGAAACCAAAATCGCGCCAGCGACAGTGTCGCCATTTTTAGCGACTGTGTCGGAATGGGCTCAAATTTCGCTGGTTGATCGAAAACAAAAATCTCGCCGGGGGCAATTTCGTCATTTTTCTTGACTGTTACGGAATGGGCTCAAATTTAACAGGTTGATCGGAAACAAAAATCGCGCCGGGGGCAATTTCGTCATTTTTCGCGACTGTGTCGGAATGGGCTCAAATTTGACAGGTTGATCGGGAACAAAAATCGAGCCTGGGGCAATTTTGTCATTTTTCACGACCAGTAGCAATGGGCTAAAATTTTACAGGTTGAACGGAAATCAAAATCGCGCCAGCGGTAGTTTCGCCATTTTTAGCGACTGTGTCGGAACGGACTCAAATTTGCCAGGTTGATCGGAAACAAAAATCGCGCCGGGGGCAATTTCTATATTTTTAGCCACTGTGTCGGAATGGGCTCTAATTTGACAGGTTGATCGGGAACAAAAACCGCGTCGGGTGTAATTTCGTCATTTTTCGCGACTGTGTCGGAATTGGCTGAAATTTGGCAGTTTGATCGGAAATAAAAATTGCGCCGGCGGCAATTTCGTCACTTTTCTCGACTGTGTCGGAATGGGCTCAAGTTTTACAGGTTGATCGGAAACAAAAATCGCGCCGGGGGTAATTTCGTCATTTTTCGCGACTATGTCGGGATGGGCTCAAATTTGACAGGTTGATCGGGAACAAAAATCGCGCCGGGTGTAATTTCGTCATTTTTCGCGAATGTGACGGAATTGGCTGAAATTTAACTGGTTGATCGGAAACAAAAATCACACCGGGGGTAATTTCGACATTTTTCTCGACTGTTACAGAATTTGCTAAAATTTGGGAGTTTGATCGGAAATAAAAATTGCTCCGATGGCTATTTCGTCATTTTTCTCGACTGTGTCGGAATGGGCTCAAATTTGACAGGTTGATCGAGAACAAAAATCGCGCCGGATGTAATTTCGTCGTTTTTCGCGACTGTGTCGGAATTGGCTAAAATTTGACTGGTTGATCGGAAAAAAAAACCGCGCCGAGGGCAGTTTCGTCATTTTTCTCGACTGTGTCGGAATTGGCTGAAATTTGGCAGTTTGATCGGAAATAAAAATCGCGCCGACGGCAATTTCGTCATTTTTCTCGAATGTGTCGGAATGGGCTCAATTTTGACAGGTTGATCGGAAACAAAAACTACGCCGGGTGTAATTTCGTCATTTTTCCCGACTGTGACGAAATTGGCTAAAATTTAACTGGTTGATCGGAAACAAAAATCGCGTCGGGGGCAATTTCGTCATTTTTCTCGACTGTGTATTAATTGGCTGAAATTTGGCAGTTTGATCGAAAATAAA
This sequence comes from Olea europaea var. sylvestris, assembly GCF_002742605.1. Taxonomy (NCBI): domain Eukaryota; kingdom Viridiplantae; phylum Streptophyta; class Magnoliopsida; order Lamiales; family Oleaceae; genus Olea; species Olea europaea. The sequence goes on along the minus strand of NW_019248435.1, from coordinate 41,893 downwards.
AATCGCTCCGGCGGCTATTTCGTCATTTTTCTCGACTGTGTCGGAATTGGTTGAAATTTGGCGGTTTGATCGGAAAGAAAAATTACGTCGGAGGCAATTTCGTCATTTTTCTCGACTGTGTCAGAATGGGCTCAAATTTGACAGGTTGATAGGGAACAAAAACCGCGCCGGGAGCAATTTCGTCATTTTTCTCGACTGTGTCGGAATTGGCTGAAATATGGCAGGTTGATCTGAAATAAAAATCGCCGGGGGCAATTTCGTCATTTTTCTCGACTGTGTCGGAATTGGCTGAAATATGGCAGGTTGATCTGAAATAAAAATCGCCGGGGGCAATTTCGTCATTTTTCTCGACTGTGTCGAAATGGGCTCAAATTTGACAGGTTTATCGGGAACAAAACCGCGCCGGGTTTAATTTCGTTATTTTTCGCGACTGTGTCGGAATTGGCTAAAATTTGACTTGTTGATCGGAAACAAAAATCGCGCCAGGGGCAATTTCGTCATTTTTCTCGACTGTGTCGACATTGGCTGAAATTTCGCAGTCTGATCTGTAATAAAAATCGCGCCGGGGGCAATTTCATCATTTTTCTCGACTGTGTCGGAATGGGCTCAAATTTGACAGGTCGATCGGGAACAAAAATCGCGCCTGGGGCAATTTCGTCATTTTTCGCAACCAGTAGCAATGGGCTAAAATTTGACAGGTTGAACGGAAATCAAAATCGCGCCGGCGGCAGTTTCGCCATTTTTAGCGACTGTGTCGGAACGGACTCAAATTTGACAGGTTGATCGGAAACAAAAATCGCGCCGGGGGCAATTTCTTTATTTTTCGCGACTGTGTCGGAATGGGCTCTAATTTGACAGGTTGATCGGGAACAAAAACCGCGTCGAGTGTAATTTCGTCATTTTTCGAGACTGTGTCGGAATTTGCTGAAATTTGGCAGTTTGATCGGAAATAAAAATCGCGCCAACGGCAATTTCGTCATTTTTCTCGAATGTGTCGGAATGGGCTCAAATTTGACAGGTTGATCGGAAACAAAAACTACGCCGGGTGTAATTTCGTCATTTTTCGCGACTGTGACGGAATTGGCTAAAATTTGACTGGTTGATCGGAAACAAAAATCGCGTCGGGGGTAATTTCGTCATTTTTCTCGACTGTGTATTAATTGGCTGAAATTTGGCTGTTTGATCGGAAATAAAAATCGCTCCGGCGGCTATTTCGTCATTTTTCTCGACTGTGTCGGAATGGGCTCAAATTTGACAAGTTGAACGAGAACAAAAATCGCGCCGGGTGTAATTTCGTCATTTTTTGAGACTGTACCGGAATTGGCTAAAATTTGACTGGTTGATCCGAAACAAAAACCGCGTCTGGGGCAATTTCGTTATTTTTCTCGACTGTGTCGGATTTTGGCTGAAATTTGGTAGTTAGATCAGAAATAAAAATCACGTCGGCGGTAATTTCGTCATTTTTCTCGACTGTGTCGGAATGGGCTCAAATTTGACAGGATTATCGGGAACAAAAACCGCGCCGGGTTTAATTTCGTTATTTTTCGCGACTGTGTCGGAATTGGCTAAAATTTGACTTGTTGATCGGAAACAAAAATCGCGCCGGGGGCAATTTCGTCATTTTTCTCGACTGTGTCGGAATTGGCTGAAATTTGGCAGTTTGATCGGAAATAAAAATTGCGCCGGCGGCAATTTCGTCATTTTTCTCGACTGTGTCGGAATTGGCTGAAATTTGGCAGTTTGATCGGAAATAAAAATTGCGCCGGCGGCAATTTCGTCATTTTTCTCGACTGTGTCGGAATTGGCTGAAATTTGGCAGTTTGATCGGAAATAAAAATTGCGCCGGCGGCAATTTCGTCATTTTTCTCGACTGTGTCGGAATTGGCTGAAATTTGGCAGTTTGATCGGAAATAAAAATTGCGCCGGCGGCAATTTCGTCATTTTTCTCGACTGTGTCGGAATTGGCTGAAATTTGGCAGTTTGATCGGAAATAAAAATTGCGCCGGCGGCAATTTCGTCATTTTTCTCGACTGTGTCGGAATTGGCTGAAATTTGGCAGTTTGATCGGAAATAAAAATTGCGCCGGCGGCAATTTCGTCATTTTTCTCGACTGTGTCGGAATGGGCTCAAATTTTACAGGTTGATCGGAAACAAAAATCGCACCGTGGGCAATTTCGTCATTTTTCTCGACTATTGGAATGGGCTCAAATTTGACAGGTTGATCGGGAACAAAAACCGCGCCGGGTGTAATTTCGTCATTTTTCGCGACTGTGTCGGAATTGGCTAAAATTTGACTGGTTGATCGGAAACAAAAACCGCGCCGGGGGCAATTTCGTCATTTTTCTCGACTGTGTCGGAATTGGCTGAAATTTGGCAGTTTGATCGGAAATAAAAATTGCGCCGGCGGCAATTTCGTCATTTTTCTCGACTGTGTCGGAATTGGCTGAAATTTGGCAGTTTGATCGGAAATAAAAATTGCGCCGGCGGCAATTTCGTCATTTTTCTCGACTGTGTCGGAATTGGCTGAAATTTGGCAGTTTGATCGGAAATAAAAATTGCGCCGGCGGCAATTTCGTCATTTTTCTCGACTGTGTCGGAATTGGCTGAAATTTGGCAGTTTGATCGGAAATAAAAATTGCTTCGCGGCAATTTCGTCATTTTTCTCGACTATGTCGAAATGGGCTCAAATTTGAAAGGTTTATCAGGAACAAAAATCGCGCGGGGTGTAATTTCGTCATTTTTCGCAACTGTGTCGGAATTGGCTAAAATTTGACTTGTTGACAGAAAACAAAAATCGCGTCGAGGGCAATTTCGTCATTTTTCTCGACTGTGTCGGAATTGGCTGAAATTTCACTGTTTGATCGGAAATAAAAATCGCGCCGGCGGCAATTTCGTCATTTTTCTCGACTGTGTCGGAATGGGCTCAAATTTGACAGGTTTATCGGTAACAAAAACTGCGCCGGGTGTAATTTCGTGATTTTTCGCGACTGTGTCGGAATTGGCTAAAATTTGACTGGTTGATCGGAAACAAAAATCGCGCCGGGGGCAATTTCGTCATTTTTCTCGACTGTGTCGGAATGGGCTGAAATTTTGCAGTTTGATCGAAAATAAAAATCGCGCCGACGGCAATTTCGTCATTTTTCTCGAATGTGTCGGAATGGGCTCAAATTTGACAGGATGATCGGAAACAAAAACTACGCCGGGTGTAATTTCGTAATTTTTCACGACTGTGACGGAATTGGCTAAAATTTAACTGGTTGATCGGAAACAAAAATCGCGTCGGGGGCAATTTCGTCATTTTTCTCGACTGTGTATTAATTGGCTGAAATTTGGCAGTTTGTTTGGAAATAAAAATCGCTCCGACGGCTATTTCGTCATTTTTCTCGACTGTGTCGGAATGGGCTCAAATTTGACAAGTTGATCGAGAACAAAAATCGCGCCGGGTGTAATTTCGTCATTTTTCGCGACTGTGTCGGAATCGGCTAAAATTTGACTGATTGATCGGGAACAAAAATCGCGCCGACGGCAATTTCGTCATTTTTCTCGACTGTGTATTAATTGGCTGAAATTTGGCAGTTTGTTTGGAAATAAAAATCGCCCCGACGGCTATTTCGTCATTTTTCTCGACTGTGTCGGAATTGGCTGAAATTTGGCACTTAGATCAGAAATAAAACTCGCGTCGGCGGCAATTTCATCATTTTTCTCGAATGTGTCAGAATGGGATCAAATTTGACAGGTTTATCGGGAACAAAAATCGCGCCGGGTTTAATTTCATTATTTTTCGCGACTGTGTCGGAATTGGCTAAAATTTGACTTGTTGACCGGAAACAAAAATCGAACCGGGGGTAATTTCGTCGTTTTTCTCGACTGTGTCGGAATGGGCTCAAATTTGACAGGTTTATCGGGAACAAAAACCGCGCCGGGTTTAATTTCGTCATTTTTCGCGACTGTGTCGGAATGGGCTCAAATTTGACAGGTTTATCGGGAACAAAAACCGCGCCGGGTTTAATTTCGTCATTTTTCGCGACTGTGTCGGAATTGGCTAAAATTTGACTTGTTGACCGGAAACAAAACTCGCGCCGGGGGCAATTTCGTCATTTTTCTCGACTGTGTCGGAATTGGCTGAACTTTCGCAGTTTGATCGGAAATAAAAAACGCGCCGGCTGCAATTTCGTCATTTTTCTCCACTGTGTCGGAATGGGCTCAAATTTGACAGGTTTATCGGGAACAAAAACTACGCCGGGTGTAATTTCGTAATTTTTCGCGACTGTGTCGGAATTGGCTAAAATTTGACTGGTTTATCGGAAAAAAAACCGCGGCAGGGGCAATTTCGTCATTTTTCTTGACTGTGTCGGAATTGGCTGAAATTTGGCAGTTTGATCGGAAATAAAATTCGCGCCGACGGCAATTTCGTCATTTTTCTCGAATGTGTCGGAATGGGCACAAATTTGACAGGTTGATCGGAAACAAAAACTACGCCGGGTGTAATTTCATCATTTTTCGCGACTGTGACGGAATTGGCTAAAATTTAACTGGTTGATCGGAAACAAAAATCGCGTCGGGGGCAATTTCGTCATTTTTCTCGACTGTGTATTAATTGGCTGAAATTTGGCAGTTTGATCGGAAATAAAAATCGCTCCGGCGGCTATTTCGTCATTTTTCTCGACTGTGTCGGAATGGACTCAAATTTGACAAGTTGATCGAGAACGAAAATCGCGCCGGGTGTAATTTCGTCATTTTTTGAGACTGTCCCGAAATTGGCTAAAATTTGACTGGTTGATCGGAAACAAAAACCGCGCCTGGGGCAATTTCGTCATTATTCTCGACAGTGTCGGAATTGGCTGAAATTTGGCACTTAGATCTGAAATAAAAATCGCGTCGGCGACAATTTCGTCATTTTTCTCGACTGTGTCGGAATGGGCTCAAATTTGACAGGTTTATCGGGAACAAAAACCTCGCCGGGTTTAATTTCGTTATTTTTCCCAACCGTGTCGGAATTGGCTAAAATTTGACTTGTTGATCGGAAACAAAAACCGCGCCGGGGGCAATTTCGTCATTTTTCTCGACTGTGTCGGAATTTGCTGAAATTTCGCAGTTCGATCTGAAATAAAAATCGCCCCGGGGCAATTTCGTCATTTTTCTCAACTGTGTCGGAATGGGCTCAAATTTGACAGGTCGATCGGAAACAAAAATCGCGCCGGGGTAATTTCGTCATTTTTCGCGACTGTGTCGGAATTTGCTGAAATTTGATAGTTTAATCGGAAACAAAAATCTCGTCGGGGACAATTTCGTCATTTTACTCGACTGTGTCAGAATGGGCTCAAATTTGACAGGTTGATCGGAAACAAAAATCTCGTCGGGGGCAATTTCGTCATTTCTCGCGACGATGTCGGAATGGGCTAAAATTTGACAGGTTGATCGGAAACAAAAATCGCGCCTGGGGCAATTTCGTCATTTTTCGCGACGATGTAGGAATTGGCTGAAATTTGACAGCTTGATCGGAAACAAAAATCGCGCCGAGGGTAATTTCGTCATTTTTCGCGACTGTATAGCAATGTGCTAAAATTTGACAGGTTGAACAGAAACGAAAATCGCGCCGGGGGCAATTTCGTCATTTTTCGCGACTGTGTCGGAATGGGCTCAAATTTGACAGGTTGATCGGGAACAAAAATCGCGCCGGGTGGAATTTCGTCATTTTTCGCGACTGTGACGGAATTGGCTGAAATTTAACTGGTTGATCGGAAACAAAAATCGCGCCGGGGGCAGTTTCGACATTTTTCTCGACTGTTTCGGAATTTGCTAAAATTTGGGAGTTTGATCGGAAATAAAAATTCGCCGATGGCTATTTCGTCATTTTTCTCGACTGTGTCGGAATGGGCTCAAATTTGACAGGTTGATCAAGAACAAAAATCGCGCCGGGTGTAATTTCGTCATTTTTCGCGACTGTGTCGGAATTGGCTAAAATTTGACTGGTTGATCAGAAACAAAAACCGCGCCGTGGGCAATTTCGTCATTTTTCTCGACTGTGTCGGAATTGGGTGAAATTTGGCAGTTTGATCGGAAATAAAAATCGCTTCGCGACAATTTCGTCATTTTTCTCGACTATGTCGAAATGGGCTCAAATTTGAAAGGTTTATCGGGAACAAAAATCGCACCGGGTGTAATTTCGTCATTTTTCGCGACTGTGTCGAAATTGGCTAATATTTGACTTGTTGACCGGAAACAAAAATTGCGCCGGGGGCAATTTCGTCATTTTTCTCGACTGTGTCGGAATTGGCTGAAATTTGACAGGTTGATCGGAAACAAAAATCGCGCCGGGGGCAATTTCGTCATTTTTCTCGACTGTGTCGGAATTGGCTGAAATTTCGCAGTTTGATCGGAAATAAAAATCGCGCCGGCTGCAATTTCGTCATTTTTCTAGACTGTGTCGGAATGGGCTCAAATTTGACAGGTTTATCGGGAACAAAAACTACGCCGGGTGTAATTTCGTCCTTTTTCGCGACTGTGACGGAATTGGCTAAAATTTAATTGGTTGTTCGGAAACAAAAATTGCGTCGGGGGCAATTTCGTCATTTTTCTCGACTGTGTATTAATTGACTGAAATTTGGCAGTTTGATCGGAAATAAAAATCGCTCAGGGGGCTATTTCGTCATTTTTCTAGACTGTGTCGGAATGGGCTCAAATTTGACAGGTTGATCGAGAACAAATATCGCGCCTAGTGTAATTTCGTCATTTTTTGAGACTGTGCCGGAATTGGCTAAAATTTGACTGGTTGATCGGAAAAAAATCGCGCCTGGGGCAATTTCGTCATTTTTCTCGACTGTGTCTGAATTGGCTGAAATTTGGCAGTTAGATCAGAAATAAAAATCGCGTCGGCGGCAATTTCGTCATTTTTCTCGACTGTGTCGGAATGGGCTCAAATTTGACAGGTTTATCGGGAACAAAAATCGCGCCGGGTTTAATTTCGTTATTTTTCGCGACTGTGTCGGAATTGGCTGAAATTTGACTTGTTGATCGGAAACAAAAACCCCGCCGGGGGCAATTTCGTCATTTTTCTCGACTGTGTCGGAATTGGCTGAAATTTCGCAGTTCGATCTAAAATAAAAATCGCGCGCGGGGGCAATTTCGTCATTTTTCTCGACTGTGTCGGAATGGGCTCAAATTTGACAGGTCGATCGGAAACAAAAATCGCGCCGGGGCAATTTCGTCATTTTTCGCGACTGTGTCGGAATTGGCTAAAATTTGACAGGTTGATCGGAAACAAAAATCTCGTCGGGGACAATTTCGTCATTTTTCTCGACTTTGTCGGAATAGGCTCAAATTTGACAGGTTGATCGGAAACTAAAATCGCGTCGGGGGCAATTTCGTCATTTCTCGCGACGATGTCGGAATGGGCTGAAATTTGACAGGTTGATCGGAAGCAAAAATCGCGCATGGGGCAATTTCGTCATTTTTTGAGACGATATCGGAAATGGCTGAAATTTGACAGCTTGATCGGAAACAAAAATCGCGTCGGGGGCAATTTCGTCATTTTTCGCGACTGTGTAGCAATGGTCTAAAATTTGACAGGTTGAACGGAAACCAAAATCGCGCCAGCGGTTGTTTCACCATTTTTAGCGACTGTGTCGGAATGGGCTCAAATTTGACTGGTTGATCGGAAACAAAAATCTCGCCGGGGGCAATTTCGTCATTTTTCTCGACTGTGACGGAATGGGCTCAAATTTGACAGGTTGATCAGGAACAAAAATCACGTCGAGGGCAATTTCGTCATTTTTTGCGACTGTGTCGGAATGGGCTCAAATTTGACAGGTTGATCGGGAACAAAAATCGCGCCTGGAGCAATTTCGTCATTTTTCGCAACCAGTAGCAATGGGCCAAAATTTGACAGGTTGAACGGAAATCAAAATCGCGCCAGCGACAGTTTGGCCATTTTTAGCGACTGTCTCGGAACTGACTCAAATTTGACAGGTTGATCGGAAACAAAAATCGCGCCGGGGGCAATTTCTTTATTTCTCTCGACTGTGTCGGAATGGGCTCAAATTTGACAGGTTGATCGGGAACAAAAATCGCGCCGGGTGTAATTTCGTCACTTTTCGCGACTGTGTCGAAATTGGCTAAAATTTGACTGGTTGATCGGAAACAAAAACTGCGCCGGGGGCAAATTCGTCATTTTTCTAGACTGCGTCGGAATTGGCTGAAATTTGGCAGTTTGATTGGAAATAAAAATCGCGCCGACGGCAATTTCGTAAATTTTTTCGACCGTGTCGGAATGGGCTCAAATTTGACTAGTTTATCGGGAACAAAAATCGCGCCGGGTGTAATTTCGTCATTTTTCTCGATTGTGTATGAATTGGCTAAAATTTGACTGGTTGATCGAAAACAAAAAACTCGCCGGGGGTAATTTCGTCATTTTTCTCGACTGTGTCGGAAATGGCTGAAATTTGGCAGTTTGATCGGAAATAAAAATCGCGCAGGCGGCAATTCCCTCATTTTTCTCGACTGTGTCGGAATGGGCTAAAATTTGACAGGTTTATAGGGAACAAAAATCGCGTCGGGGGCAATTTCGTCATTTTTCTCAACTGTATCGGTATGGGCTGAAATTTGACAGGTTGATCAGGAACAAAAATCGCGCCGGGTGTAATTTCGTCATTTTCCGCGACTGTGTCGGAATTGGCTAAAATTTGACTGGTTGATCGGAAACAAAAATCGCGCCGGGTGTAATTTCGTCATTTTCCGCGACTGTGTCGGAATTGGCTAAAATTTGACTGGTTGATCGGAAACAAAAATCGCGTCGGGGCAATTTCGTAATTTTTCTCGACTTTGTCGGAATTGGCTGAAATCTGGCAGTTTGATCTGAAATAAACATCGCGCCGGGGGACATTTTGACATTTTTCTCGACTGTGTCGGAATGGGCTCAAATTTGGCAAGTTGATAGGAAACAAAAACCGCGCCGGGGCAATTTCGTCATTTTTCGCGACAGTGTCGGGATTGGCTAAAATTTGACTGGTTGATCGGAAACAAAAACCGCGCAGGGGCAATTTCGTCATTTTTCTCGACTGTGTCCAAATTGGCTGAAATTTGGCAGTTTGCTCTGAAATAAAAATCGCGCCGGGGGCAATTTCGTCATTTTTCTCGACTGTGTCGGAATGGGATCAAATTTGACAGGTTGATAGGAAAAAAAAATCGCGCCGGGGCAATTTCGTAATTTTTCGCGACAGTGCCGGAATTGGCTAAAATTTGACCGGTTGATCGGAAACAAAAATCGCGCTGGGGCAATTTCTTCATTTTTCTCGACTGTGTCGGAATTGTCTGAAATTTGGCAGTTTGATCTGAAATAAAAATCGCGCCGGGGGCAATTTCGTCATTTTTCTCGACTGTGTCGGAATTGTCTGAAATTTGGCAGTTTGATCTGAAATAAAAATCGCGCCGGGGGCAATTTCGTCATTTTTCTCGACTGGGTCGGAATGGGCTAAAATTTGACAGGTTGATCGGAAACAAAAATCACGCCGGGGGAAATTTCGTCATTTTTCGAAACTATGTCGGAATGGGCTCAAATTTGACAGGTTGATCGGGGACGAAAATCGCGCCTGGGGCAATTTCGTCATTTCTCGCGACCGTGTAGGAATGGGCGAAAATTTGACAGGTTGAACGGAAACCAAAATCGCGTCGTCGACAGTTTCGCCATTTTTAGCGACTGTGTCGGAATGGGCTCGAATTTGATAGGTATATCGGAAACAAAAATCGCGCCGGGGGCAATTTATTCATTTTTCGCGACTGTGTCAGAATGGGCTCAAATTTGACAGGTCGATCAGAAGCAAAAACCGCGCCGGGTGTAATTTCGTCATTTTTCGCGACTGTGTCAGAATTGGCTAAAATTTAACTGGTTGATCGGAAACAAAAACCGCGCTGGGGGCAATTTCGTCATTTTTCTCGACTGTGTCGAAATTGGCTGAAATTTGGGAGTTTGATCGGAAATAAAAATCGCGCCGGCGGCTATTTCGTCATTTATCTCGACTGTGTCGGAATGGGCTCAAATTTGACAAGTTGATCGGGACCAAAAATCGCGCCGGTTGTAATTTCGTCATTTTTTGCGAATGTGTCGGAATTGGCTAAAATTTGACTGGTTGATCGGAAACAAAAACCGAGCCGAGGGCAATTTCGTCATTTTTCTCGACTGTGTCGGAATTGGCTGAAATTTAGCAGTTTGATCGGAAATAAAAATCGCGCCGGCGGCAATTTCGTCATTTTTCTCGACTGTGTCGGAATGGGCTCAAATTTTACAGGTTGATCGGAAACAAAAATCGCGCCGGGGGCAATTTCGTCATTTTTCGCGACTGTGTCGGAATGGGCTCAAATTTGACAGGTTGATCGGAAACAAAAATCGCGCCGGGGGCAATTTCGTCATTTTTCGCGACTGTGTCGGAATGTGCTCAAATTTGACAGGTTGATCGGGAACAAAAACCGCCCCGGGTGTAATTTCGTCATTTTTCGCGACTGTGACGGAATTGGCTAAAATTTAACTGGTTGATCGGAAACAAAAATCGCGCCGGGGGTAATTTCGATATTTTTCTCGACTGTTTCGGAATTTGCTAAAATTTGGGAGTTTGACCGGAAATAAAAATCGCGCCGACGGCAATTTCGTCATTTATCTTGAATGTGTCGGAATGGGCTCAAATTTGACAGGTTGATCGGAAACAAACACTACGCCGGGTATAATTTCGTCATTTTTCGCGACTGTGACGGAATTGGCTAAAATTTAACAGGTTGATCGGAAACAAAAATCGCGCCGGGTGGATTTCGCCATTTTTCGCGACTGTGTCGGAATTGGCTGAAATTTGGCAGTTTTATCGGAAATAAAAATTGCGCCGACTGCAATTTCGTCATTTTTCTCGACTGTGTCGGAATGGGCTCAAATTTTACAGGTTGATCGGAAACAAAAACCGCGCCGGGGGCAATTTCGTCATTTTTCGCAACTGTGTCAGAATGGGCTCAAATTTGACAGGTTGATCGGGAACAAAAATCACGCCGGGTGTAATTTCGTCATTTTTCGCGACTGTGACGGAATTGGCTGAAATTTAACGGGTTGATCGGAAACAAAAATCGCGCCGAGGGCAATTTCAACATTTTTCTCGACTTTTTCGGAATTTGCTAAAATTTGGGAGTTTGTTCGGAAATAAAAATTGCCCCGATGGCTATTTCGTCATTTTTCTCGACTGTGTCGGAATGGGCTCAAATTTGACTGGTTGATCGAGAACAAAAATCGCGCCGTGTGTAATTTCGTCATTTTTTGCGACTGTGTCGGAGTTGGCTAAAATTTGACTGGTTGATCGGAAACAAAAACCGCGCCGGGGGCAAATTCGTCATTTTTCTCGACTGTGTCGGAATTGGCTGAAATTTGGCAATTTGATAAGAAATAAAAAACGCTTCGCGGCAATTTCGTCATTTTTCTCGACTATGTCGAAATGGGCCTAAATTTGAAAGGTTTATCGGGAACAAAAATCGCGTCGGGTTTAATTTCGTCATTTTTCGCGACTGTGTCGGAATTGGCTAAAATGTGACTTGTTGACCGGAAACAAAAATCGCGCCGGGGGCAATTTCGTCATTTTCTCGACTGTGTCGGAATTGGCTGAAATTTCGCAGTTTGTTAGGAAATAAAAACCGCGCCGGCTGCAATTTCGTCATTTTTCTCGACTGTGTCGGAATGGGCTCAAATTTGACAGGTTTATCGGGAACAAACACTGCGCCGGGTGTAATTTCGTAATTTTTCGCGACTGTGACGGAATTGGCTAAAATTTAACCGGTTGATCGGAAACAAAAATCGCGTCGGGGGCAATTTCGTCATTTTTCGCGACTGTGACGGAATTGGCTAAAATTTAACCGGTTGATCGGAAACAAAAATCGCGTCGGGGGCAATTTCGTCATTTTTCTCGACTGTGTATTAATTGGATGAAATTTGGCAGTTTGATCGGAAATAAAAATCGCTCTGGCGGCTATTTTGTCATTTTTCTCGACTGTGTCGGAATGGGCTCAAATTTGACAAGTTGATCGAGAACAAAAATAGCGCCTGGTGTAATTTCGTCATTTTCTGAGACTGTGCCGGAATTGGCTAAAATTTGACTGGTTGATCGGAAACAAAAACCGCGCCTGGGGCAATTTCGTCATTTTTCTCGACTGTGTCGGAATTGGCTGAAATTTGGCAGTTAGATCAGAAATAAAAATCGCGTCGACGGCAATTTCGTCATTTTTCTCGACTGTGTCGGAATGGGGTCAAATTTGAAAGGTTTATCGGGAACAAAAATCGCGTCGGGTGTAATTTCGTTATTTTTCGCGACTGTGTCGGAATTGGCTAAAATTTGACTTGTTGATCGGAAACAAAAATCGCGCCGGGGGCAATTTCGTCATTTTTCTCGACTGTGTCGGAATGGGCTCAAATTTGAAAGGTTGATCGGAAACAAAAATCGCGACGGAGCAATTTCAGCATTTTTCTCGACTGTGTCGGAATTGGCTGAAATTTGGCAGTTTGATCGGAAATAAAAATCGCGCCGGGGGCAATTTCGTCATTTTTCTCGACTGTGTCGGAATGGGCTCAAATTTGACAGGTTGATCGGAATAAAAAATTGCGTCGGGGGCAATTTCGTCGTTTCTCGCGACTGTGTCGGAATTGGCTAAAATTTGACAGGTTGATCGGAAACAAAAATCTCGTCGGGGACAATTTCGTCATTTTTCTCGACTGTGTCCGAATTGGCTGAAATTTGACAGCTTGATCGGAAACAAAAATCGCGTCGGGGGCAATTTCGTCATTTTTCGCGACTGTGTAGCAATGGGCTAAAATTTGACAGGTTGAACGGAAACCAAAATCCCGCCAGTGGCAGTTTCGCCATTTTTAGCGACTGTGTCGGAATGGGCTCAAATTTGACTGGTTGATCGGAAACAAAAATCTCGCCGTGGGCAATTTCGTCATTTTTCTCGACTGTGACGGAATTGGCTCAAATTTGGCAGGTTGATCGGAAACAAAAATCCCGCCGGGGGCAATTTCGTCATTTTTCGTGACTGTGTCGGAATGGGCTCAAATTTGACAGGTTGATCGGGAACAAAAATCGCGCCTGGGGCAATTTCGTCATTTTTCGCGACCAGTAGCAATGGGCTAAAATTTGACAGGTTGAACGGAAATCAAAATCGCGCCAGCGGCAGTTTGGCCATTTTTAGCGACTGTCTCGGAACTGACTCAAATTTGACAGGTTGATCGGAAACAAAAATCGCGCCGGGGGCAATTTCTTTATTTCTCGCGACTGTGTCGGAATGGGCTCAAATTTGACAGGTTGATCGGGAACAAAAATCGCGCCGGGTGTAATTTCGTCATTTTTTGCGACTGTGTCGAAATTGGCTAAAATTTGACTGGTTGATCGGAAACAAAAACTGCGCCGGGGGCAAATTCGTCATTCTTCTAGACTGTGTCGGAATTGGCTGAAATTTGGCAGTTTGATTGGAAATAAAAATCGCGCCGACGGCAATTTCGTCATTTTTTTCGACCATGTCGGAATGGGCTCAAATTTGACTGGTTTATCGGGAACAAAAATCGCGCCGGGTGTAGTTTCGTCATTTTTCTCGGCTGTGTATGAATTGGCTAAAATTTGACTGGTTGATCGAAAACAAAAACCTCGCCGGGGGCAATTTCGTCATTTTTCTCGACTGTGTCGGAATTGGCTGAAATTTAGCAGTTTGATCGGAAATAAAAATTGCGCCGGCGGCAATTTCGACATTTTTCTTGACTGTGTCCGAATGGGCTCAAATTTGGCAGGTTGATCGGGAACAGAAATAGCGCCAGGTGTAATTTCGTCATTTTTCGCGACTGCGTCGGAATTGGCCAAAATTTGACTGGTTGATCGGAAACAAAAATCGCGCCAGGTGTAATTTCGTCATTTTTCGCGACTGTGTCGGAATTGGCCAAAATTTGACTGGTTGATCGAAAACAAAAACCTCGCCGGGGGTAATTTCGTCATTTTTCTCGACTGTGTCGGAATTGGCTGAAATTTAGCAGTTTGATCGGAAATAAAAATTGCGCCGTAGGCAATTTCGTCATTTTTCTTGACTGTGTGCGAATGCGCTCAAATTTGGCAGGTTGATCGGGAACAGAAATAGCGCCAGGTGTAATTTCGTCATTTTTCGCGACTGTGTCGGAATTGGCCAAAATTTGACTGGTTGATCGGAAACAAAAATCGCGCCGGGGGCAATTTCGTCATTTTTCTCAACTGTGTCGGAAATGGCTGAAATTTGGCAGTTTGATCGGAAATAAAAATCGAGCAGGCGGCAATTTCGTCATTTTTCTCGACTCTGTCGGAATGGGCTAAAATTTGGCAGGTTTATAGCGAACAAAAATCGTGTCGGGGGCAATTTCGTCATTTTTCTCGACCGTATCGGTATGGGCTGAAATTTGACAGTTGATCGGGAACAAAAATCGCGCCGGGTGTAATTTCTTCATTTTCCGCGACTGTGTCGGAATTGGCTAAAATTTGACTGGTTGATCGGAAACAAAAATCGCGTCGGGGGCAATTTCGTCATTTTTCGCGACTGTGTCGAAATGGGCTACAATTTGACTGGTTGATCGGAAACAAAAATCGCGTCGGGGGCAATTTCGTCATTTTTCTCGACTGTGTCGGAATTGGTTGAAATCTGGCAGTTTGATCTGAAATAAACATCGCGCCGGGGGACATTTTGACATTTTTCTCGACTGTGTCGGAATGGGCTCAAATTTGACAAGTCGATAGGAAACAAAAAACGGCGCCGGGGCAATTTCGTCATTTTTCGCGACAGTGTCGGAATTGACTAAAATTTGACTGGTTGATCGGAAACAAAAATCGCGCAGGGGCAATTTCGTCATTTTTCTCGACTGTGTCCAAATTGGTTGAAATTTGGCAGTTTGCTCCGAAATAAAAATCGCGCCGGGGGCAATTTCGTCATTTTTCTCGACTGTGTCGCAATGGGCTCAAATTTGACTGGTTGATCGGAAACAAAAATCGCGCCTGGGGCAATTTCGTTATTTTTCACGACGATGTCGGAATGGGCTGAAATTTGACAGGTTGATCTGAAACAAAAATCGCGCCGGCGGCAGTTTCGTCATTTTTCGCGAATGTATCGGAATTGGCTAAAATTTGACTGGTTGATCCGAAACAAAAACCGCGCTGGGGGCAATTTCGTCATTTTTCTCAACTGTGTCGGAATTGGCTGAAATTTGGCAGTTTGATCTGAAATAAACATCGCGCCGGGGGCAATTTTGACATTTTTCTCGACTGTGTCGGAATGGGCTCAAATTTGACAGGTTGATCTGAAACAAAAATCGCGCCGGCGGCAATTTCGTCATCTTTCGCGACTGTGTCGGAATGGGCTAAAATTTGACAGGTTGATCGGAAACAAAAATCGCGCCGGGGGAAATTTCGTCATTTTTCGCGACTGTGTCGGAATGGGCTCAAATTTGACAGGTTGATCTGAAACAAAAATCGCGCCGGCGGCAATTTCGTCATCTTTCGCGACTGTGTCGGAATGGGCTAAAATTTGACAGGTTGATCGGAAACAAAAATCGCGCCGGGGGAAATTTCGTCATTTTTCGCGACTATGTCGGAATGGGCTCAAATTTGACAGGTTGATCGTGGACGAAAATCGCGCCTGGGGCAATTTCGTCATTTTTCGCGACTGTGTAGGAATGGGCGAAAATTTGACAGGTTGAACGGAAACCAAAATCGCGCCGGCGACAGTTTCGCCATTTTTAGCGACTGTGTCGGAATGGGCTCGAATTTGACAGGTATATCGGAAATAAAAATCGTACCGGGGGCAATTTAATCATTTTTCGCGACTGTGTCGGAATGGGCTCAAATTTGACAGGTTGATCAGAAACAAAAATCGCGCCGGGTGTAATTTCGTCATTTTTCGCGACTGTGTCGGAATTGGCTAAAATTTAACTGGTTGATCGGAAACAAAAACCGCGCCGGGGGCAATTTCGTCATTTTTCTCGACTGTGTCGAAATTGGCTGAAATTTGGGAGTTTGGTCGGAAATAAAAATCGCGCCGGCGGCTATTTCGTCATTTATCTCGACTGTGTCGGAATGGGCTAAAATTTGACAGGTTGATCGGGAACAAAAATCGCGCCGGTTGTAATTTTGTCATTTTTTGCGACTGTGTCGGAATTGGCTAAAATTTGACTGGTTGATCTGAAACAAAAACAGCGCCGAGGGCAATTTCGTCATTTTTCTCGACTGTGTCGAAATTGGCTGAAATTTGGCAGTTTGATCAGAAATAAAAATTGCGCCGGCGGCAATTTCGTCATTTTTCTCGACTGTGTCGGAATGGGCTCAAATTTTACAGGTTGATCGGAAACTAAAATCGCGCCGGGGGCAATTTCGTCATTTTTCGCGACTGTGTCGAAATGGGCTCAAATTTGACAGGTTGATCGGGAACAAAAACCGCGCCGGGTGTAATTTCGTCATATTTCGCGACTGTGACGGAATTGGCTAAAATTTAACTGGTTGATCGGAAATAAAAATCGCGCCGGGGGCAATTTCGACATTTTTCTCGACTGTTTCGGAATTTGCTAAACTTTGGGAGTTTGATCGGAAATAAAAATCGCGCCGACGGCAATTTCGTCATTTTTCTCGAATGTGTCGGAATGGGCTCAAATTTGACAGGTTGATCGGAAACAAAAACTACGCCGGGTGTAATTTCGTCATTTTTCGCGACTGTGACGAAATTGGCTAAAATTTAACTGGTTGATCGGAAACAAAAATCGTGTCGGGGGCAATTTCGTCATTTTTCACGACTGTGTCGGAATTGGCTAAAATTTGACAGATTGATCGGAAGCAAAAATCTCGTCGAGGGCAATTTCGTCATTTTTCGCGACTGTGTCGGAATGGGCTCAAATTTGACAGGTTGATCGGGAACAAAAATCGCGCCGGGCGTAATTTCGTCGTTTTTCGCGGCTGTGACAGAATTGGCTAAAATTTAACTTGTTGATCGGAAACAAAAATCGCGCCGGGGGCAATTTCGTCATTTTTCTCGACTGTGTCAGAATTGGCTGAAATTTTGGCATTTGATCGGAAATAAAAATCGCGCCGGCGGCTATTTCGTCATTTTTCTCGACTGTGTCGGAATGGGCTCAAATTTTACGGGTTGATCGGAAACAAAAATCGCGCCGGGTGTAATTTCGTCATTTCTCGCGACTATGACGGAACTGGCTGAAATTTAACTGGTTGATCGGAAACAAAAATCGCGCCGGGGGCAATTTTGTCATTTTTCTAGAATGTGTCGGAATGGGCTCAAATTTGACAGGTTGATCGGAAACAAAAATCGCGTCGGGGGCAATTACGTCATTTTTCACGACTGCGTCGGAATTGGCTAAAATTTGACAGATTGATCGGAAGCAAAAATCTCGTCGAGGGCAATTTCGTCATTTTTCGCGGCTGTGTCGGAATGGGCTCAAATTTGGCAGGTTGATCGGGAACAAAAATCGCGCCGGGCGTAATTTCGTCGTTTTTCGCGACTGTGACAGAATTGGCTAAAATTTAACTTGTTGATCGGAAACAAAAATCGCGCCAGGGGCAATTTCGTCATTTTTCTCGACTGTGTCAGAATTGGCTGAAATTTGGGCATTTGATCGGAAATAAAAATCGCGCCGGCGGCTATTTCGTCATTTTTCTCGACAGTCTCGGAATGGGCTCAAATTTGACAGGTCGATCAGAAACAAAAATCACGTCGGGGCAATTTCGTCATTTTTCGCGACTGTGTCGAAATTGGCTAAAATTTGAAAGGTTGATCGGAAACAAAAATCTCGTCGGGTGCAATTTCGTCATTTTTCTCGACTGTGTCAGAATGGGCTCAAATTTGACAGGTTGATCGGAAACGAAAATCGCGCCGGGGGCAATTTCGTCATTTTTCGCGACTGTGTCGGAATGGGCTCAAATTTGACAGGTTGATCGGGAACAAAAATCGCGCCGGGAGTAATTTAGTCATTTTTCTGGACTGTGACGGAATTGGCTAAAATTTAACTGGTTGATCGGAAACAAAAATCGCGCCGGGGGCAATTTCGTCATTTTTCTCGACTGTGTCGGAATTTGCTAAAATTTGGGAGTTTGATCGGAAATAAAAATCGCGACGGCGGCTATTTCGTCATTTTTCTCGAATGTGTCGGAATGGGCTCAAATTTGACTGGTTGATCGGAAACGAAAACTGCGCCGGGTGTAATTTCGTCATTTTTCGCGACTGTGACGAAATTGGCTAAAATTTAACTGGTTGATCGGAAACAAAAATCGCGTCGGGGGTAATTTCGTCATTTTTCACGACTGTGTCGGAATTGGCTAAAATTTGACAGATTGGTCGGAAGCAAAAATCTCGCCGAGGGCAATTTCGTCATTTTTCGCGACTGTGTCGGAATGGGCTCAAATTTGACAGGTTGACCGGGAACAAAAATAGCGCCGGGCGTAATTTCGTCGTTTTTCGCGACTGTGACAGAATTGGCTAAAATTTAACTTGTTGATCGGAAACAAAAATTGCGCCAGGGGCAATTTCGTCATTTTTCTCGACTGTGTCAGAATTGGCTGAAATTTGGGCATTTGATCGGAAATACGCCGGCGGCTATTTCGTCATTTTTCTCGACTGTGTCGGAATGGGCTCAAATTTGACAGGTCGATCAGAAACAAAAATCGCGCCGGGGCAATTTCGTCATTTTTCGCGACTGTGTCGGAATTGGCTAAAATTTGATAGGTTGATCAGAAACAAAAATCTCGTCGGGTGCAATTTCGTCATTTTTCTCGACTGTGTCAGGATGGGCTCAAATTTGACAGGTTGATCGGAAACAAAAATCGCGCCGGGGGCAATTTCGTCATTTTTTGCGACTGTGTCGGAATTGGCTAAAATTTGACTGGTTGATCGGAAACAAAAATCGCGCCGGGGGCAATTTCGTCATTTTTTGCGACTGTGTCGGAATTGGCTAAAATTTGACTAGTTGATCTGAAACAAAAACAGCGCCGAGGGAAATTTCGTCATTTTTCTCGACTGTGTCGGAATTGGCTGAAATTTGGCAGTTTGATCAGAAATAAAAATTGCGCCGGCGGCAATTTCGTCATTTTTCTCGACTGTGTCGGAATAGGCTCAAATTTTACAGGTTGATCGGAAACTAAAATCGCGCCGGGGGCAATTTCGTCATTTTTCGCGACTGTGTCGGAATGGACTCAAAGTTGACAGGTTGATCGGGAACAAAAACCGCGCCGGGTGTAATTTCGTCATTTTTCGCGACAGTGACGGAATTGGCTAAAATTTAACTGGTTCATCGGAAACAAAAATCGCGCCGGGGGCAATTTCGACATTTTTCTCGACTGTTTCGGAATTTGCTAAACTTTGGGAGTTTGATCGGAAATAAAAATCGCGCCGACGGCAATTTCGTCATTTTTCTCGAATGTGTCGGAATGGACTCAAATTTGACAGGTTGATCGGAAACAAAAACTACGCCGGGTGTAATTTCGTCATTTTTCGCGACTGTGACGGAATTGGCTAAAATTTAACTGGTTGATCGGAAAAAAAAATCGCGCCGGGGGCAATTTCGTCATTTTTCACGACTGTGTCGGAATTGGCTAAAATTTGACAGATTGATCGGAAGCAAAAATCTCGTCGAGGGCAATTTCGTCATTTTTCTCGACTGTGTCGGAATGGGCTCAAATTTGAGAGGTTGATCGGGAACAAAAATCGCGCCGGGCGTAATTTCTTCGTTTTTCGCGACTGTGACAGAATTGGCTAAAATTTAACTTGTTGATCGGAAACAAAAATCGCGCCGGGGGCAATTTCGTCATTTTTCTCGACTGTGTCAGAATTGGCTGAAATTTTGGCATTTGATCGGAAATAAAAATCGCGCCGACGGCTATTTCGTCATTTTTCTCGACTGTGTCGGAATGGGCTCAAATTTTACGGGTTGATCGGAAACAAAAATCGCGCCGGGGGCAATTTCGTCATTTTTCGCGACTGTGTCGGAATGGGCTCAAATTTGACAGGGTGATCGGGAACAAAAACCGAGCCGGGTGTAATTTCGTCATTTCTCGCGACTGTGACGGAACTGGCTGAAATTTAACTGGTTGATCGGAAACAAAAATCGCGTCGGTGGCAATTTCGTCATTTTTCTCGAATGTGTCGGAATGGGCTCAAATTTGACAGGTTGATCGGAAACAAAAATTACGCCGGGTGTAATTTCGTCATTTTTTGCGACTGTGACAGAATTGGCTAAAATTTAACTGGTTGATCGGAAACAAAAATCGCGTCGGGGGCAATTTCGTCATTTTTCACGACTGTGTCGGAATTGGCTAAAATTTGACAGATTGATCGGAAGCAAAAATCTCGTCGAGGGCAATTTCGTCATTTTTCGCGACTGTGTCGGAATGGGCTCAAATTTGGCAGGTTGATCGGGAACAAAAATCGCGCCGGGCGTAATTTCGTCGTTTTTCGCGACTGTGACAGAATTGGCTAAAATTTAACTTGTTGATCGGAAACAAAAATCGCGCCAGGGGCAATTTCGTCATTTTTCTCGACTGTGTCAGAATTGGCTGAAATTTGGGCATTTGATCGGAAATAAAAATCGCGCCGGCGGCTATTTCGTCATTTTTCTCGACTGTGTCGGAATGGGCTCAAATTTGACAGGTCGATCAGAAACAAAAATCGCGCCGGGGCAATTTCGTTATTTTTCGCGACTGTGTCGGAATTGGCTAAAATTTGATAGGTTGATCGGAAACAAAAATCTCGTCGGGTGCAATTTCGTCATTTTTCTCGACTGTGTCAGAATGGGCTCAAATTTGACAGGTTGATCGGAAACGAAAATCGCGCCGGGGGCAATTTCGTCATTTTTCGCGACTGTGTCGGAATGGGCTCAA
>NW_019248435.1:6527-15536 GCF_002742605.1 Olea europaea var. sylvestris | reverse complement strand
CAATTTCGTCATTTTTCTCGAATGTGTCGGAATGGGCTCAAATTTGACAGGTTGATCGGAAACAAAAACTACGCCGGGTGTAATTTCGTCATTTTTTGCGACTGTGACGGAATTGGCTAAAATTTAACTGGTTGATCGGAAACAAAAATCGCGTCGGGGGCAATTTCGTCATTTTTCACGACTGTGTCGGAATTGGCTAAAATTTGACAGATTGATCAGAAGCAAAAATCTCGTCGAGGGCAATTTCGTCATTTTTCGCGACTGTGTCGGAATGGGCTCAAATTTGACAGGTTGATCGGGAACAAAAAATCGCGCCGGGCGTAATTTCGTCGTTTTTCGCGACTGTGACAGAATTGGCTGAAATTTAACTTGTTGATCGGAAACAAAAATTGCGCCAGTGTCAATTTCGTCATTTTTCTCGACTGTGTCAGAATTGGCTGAAATTTGGGCATTTCATCGGAAATAAAAATCGCGCCGACGGCTATTTCGTCATTTTTCTCGACTGTGTCGGAATGGGCTCAAATTTGACAGGTCGATCAGAAACAAAAATCGCGCCGGGGCAATTTCGTCATTTTTCGCGACTGTGTCGGAATTGGCTAAAATTTGATAGGTTGATCGGAAACAAAAATCTCGTCGGGTGCAATTTCGTCATTTTTCTCGACTGTGTCAGAATGGGCTCAAATTTGACAGGTTGATCGGAAACAAAAATCGCGCCGGGGGCAATTTCGTCATTTTTCGCGACTGTGTTGGAATGGGCTCAAATTTGACAGGTTGATAGAGAACAAAAATCGCGCCGGGAGTAATTTAGTCATTTTTCTCGACTGTGACGGAATTGGCTAAAATTTAACTGGTTGATCGGAAACAAAAATCGCGCCGGGGGCAATTTCGTCATTTTTCTCGACTGTGTCGGAATTGGCTGAAATTTGGGCGTTTGATCGGAAATAATAATCGCGCCAGCGGCTATTTCGTCCTTTTTCTCGACTGTGTCGGAATGGGCTCAAATTTGAAAGGTTGATCGGGAACAAAAATCACGCCGGGTGTAATTTCGTCATTTTTTGCAACTTTGTCGGAATTGGCTAAAATTTGGCTGGTTGATCGGAAACAAAAACCGCGCCGAGGGCAATTTCGTCATTTTTCTCGACTGTGTCGGAATTGGCTGAAATTTGGCAGTTTGATCGGAAATAAAAATCGCGCAGGCGGCAATTTTCGTCATTTTTCTCGACTGTGTCGGAATGGGCTCAAATTTTACGGGTTGATCGGAAACAAAAATCGCTCCGGGGGCAATTTCCTCATTTTTCGCGACTGTGTCGGAATGGGCTCAAATTTGACAGATTGATCGGGAACAAAAACCGCGCCGGGTGTAATTTCGTCATTTCTCGCGACTGTGAAGGAATTGGCTGAAATTTAACTGGTTGATCGGAAACAAAAATCGCGCCGGGGTCAATTTCGTCATTTTTCTCGAATGTGTCGGAATGGGCTCAAATTTGACAGGTTGATCGGAAGCAAAAACTACGCCGGGTGTAATTTCGTCGTTTTTTGCGACTGTGACGGAATTGGCTAAAATTTAACTGGTTGATCGGAAACAAAAATCGCGTCGGGGGCAATTTCTTCATTTTTCACGACTGTGTCGGAATTGGCTAAAATTTGACAGGTTGATCGGAAACAAAAATCTCGTCGAGGGCAATTTCGTCATTTTTCGCGACTGTGTCGGAATGGGTACGAATTTGACAGGTTGATCGGGAACAAAAATCGCGCCGGGCGTAATTTCGTCTTTTTTCGCGACTGTGACGGAATTGGCTAAAATTTAACTTGTTGATCGGAAACAAAAATCGCGCCGGGGGCAATTTCGTCATTTTTCTCGACTGTGTCGGAATTTGCTAAAATTTGGGAGTTTGATCGGAAATAAAAATCGCGATGGCGGCTATTTCGTCATTTTTCGCGACTGTGTCGGAATGGGCTCAAATTTGACAGGTTGATCGGGAACCAAAACCGCGCTGGGTGTAATTTCGTCATTTTTTGCGACTGTGACGGAATTGGCTAAAAATTAACTGGTTGATCGGAAACAAAAATTGCGCCGGGGGCAATTTCGTCATTTTTCTCGACTGTGTCGAAATTTGCTAAAATTTGGGAGTTTGATCTGAAATAAAAATTGCCCCGGGGGCAATTTCGTCATTTTTCTCGAATGTGTCGGAATGGGCTCAAATTTGCTAGGTCGATCAGAAACAAAAATCGCGCTGGGGCAATTTCGTCATTTTTCGCGACTGTGTCGGAATTGGCTAAAATTTGATAGGTTGATCGGAAACAAAAATCTCGTCGGGTGCAATTTCGTCGTTTTTCTCGAGTGTGTCAGAATGGGCTCAAATTTGACAGGTTGATCGGAAACAAAAATCGCGCTGGGGGCAATTTCGTCATTTTTCGCTACTGTGTCAGAATTGGCTAAAATTTGATAGGTTGATCGGAAACAAAAATCTCGTCGAGCGCAATTTCGTCATTTTTCTCGACTGTGTCAGAATGGGCTCAAATTTGACAGGTTGATCGGAAACAAAAATCGCGCCGGGGGCAATTTCGTCATTTTTCGCGACTGTGTCGGAATGGGCTCAAATTTGACAGGTTGATCGGGAACAAAAATCGCGTCGGGAGTAATTTAGTCATTTTTCTCGACAGTAATGGAATTGGCTAAAATTTAACTGGTTGATCGGAAACAAAAATCTCGCCGGGGGCAATTTCATCATTTTTCTCGACTGTGTCGGAATTTACTAAAATTTGGGAGTTTGATCGGAAATAAAAATCGCGCCGGCGGCTATTTCGTCATTTATCTCGACTGTGTCGGAATGGGCTCAAATTTGACAGGTTGATCGGGAACAAAAATCGCGCCGGGTGTAATTTCGTCATTTTTTGCGACTTTGTCGGAATTGGCTAAAATTTGACTGGTTGATCGGAAACAAAAACCGCGCCGAGGGCAATTTCGTCATTTTTCTCGACTGTGTCGGAATTGGCTGAAATTTGGCAGTTTGATCGGAAATAAAAATCGCGCAGGCGGCAATTTTCGTCATTTTTCTCGACTGTGTCGGAATGGGCTCAAATTTTACGGGTTGATCGGAAACAAAAATCGCTCCGGGGGCAATTTCGTCATTTTTCGCGACTGTGTCGGAATGGGCTCAAATTTGACAGGTTGATCGGGAACAAAAACCGCGCCGGGTGTAATTTCGTCATTTCTCGCGACTGTGACGGAATTGGCTGAAATTTAACTGGTTGATCGGAAACAAAAATCGAGCCGAGGGCAATTTCGTCATTTTTCTCGAATGTGTCGGAATGGGCTCAAATTTGACAGGTTGATCGGAAACAAAAACAACGCCGGGTGCAATTTCGTCATTTTTTGCGACTGTGACGGAATTGGCTAAAATTTAACTGGTTGATCGGAAACAAAAATTGCGTCGGGGGCAATTTCTTCATTTTTCACGACTGAGTCGGAATTGGCTAAAATTTGACAGGTTGATCGGAAACAAAAATCTCGTCGTGGGCAATTTCGTCATTTTTCGCGACTGTGTCGGAATGGGCTCAAATTTGACAGGTTGATTGGGAACAAAAACCGCGCCGGGTGTAATTTCGTCATTTTTTGCGACTGTGACGGAATTGGCTAAAAATTAACTGGTTGATCGGAAACAAAAATCGCACTGGGGGCAATTTCGTCATTTTTCTCGAGTGTGTCGAAATTTGCTAAAATTTGGGAGTTTGATCTGAAATAAAAATTGCGCCGGGGGCAATTTCGTCATTTTTCTCGAATGTGTCGGAATGGCCTCAAATTTGCCAGGTCGATCAGAAACAAAAATCGCGCTGGGGCAATTTCGTCATTTTTCGCGACTGTGCCGGAATTGGCTAAAATTTGATAGGTTGATCGGAAACAAAAATCTCGTCGGGTGCAATTTCGTCATTTTTCTCGAATGTGTCAGAATGGGCACAAATTTGACAGGTTGATCGGAAACAAAAATCGCGCTGGGGGCAATTTCGTCATTTTTCGCTACTGTGTCGGAATTGGCTAAAATTTGATAGGTTGATCGGAAACAAAAATCTCGTCGGGTGCAATTTCGTCATTTTTCTCGACTGTGTCAGAATGGGCTCAAATTTGACAGGTTGATCGGAAACAAAAATTGTGCCGGGGGCAATTTCGTCATTTTTCGCGACTGTGTCGGAATGGGCTCAAATTTGACAGGTTGATCGGGAACAAAAATCGCGTCGGGAGTAATTTAGTCATTTTTCTCGACTGTGATGGAATTGGCTAAAATTTAACAGGTTGATCGGAAACAAAAATCGCGCCGGGGGCAATTTCGTCATTTTTCTCGACTGTGTCGGAATTTACTAAAATTTGGGAGTTTGATCGGAAATAAAAATCGCGCCGGCGGCTATTTCGTCATTTATCTCGAATGTGTCGGAATGGGCTCAAATTTGACAGGTTGATCGGGAACAAAAATCGCGCCGGGTGTAATTTCGTCATTTTTCGCGACTTTGTCGGAATTGGCTAAAATTTGACTGGTTGATCGGAAACAAAAACCGCGCCGAGGGCAATTTGGTCATTTTTCTCGACTGTGTCGGAATTGGCTAAAATTTGGCAGTTTGATCGGAAATAAAAATCGCGCCGTCGGCAATTTCGTCATTTTTCTCGACTGTATCCGAATGGGCTCAAATTTTACGGGTTGATCGGAAGCAAAAATCGCGCCGGGGGCAATTTCGTCATTTTTCTCGACTGTGTCGGAATTTGCTAAAATTTGGGAGTTTGATCGGAAATAAAAATCGCGCCAACGGCTATTTCGTCATTTATCTCGACTATGTCGGAATGGGCTCAAATTTGACAGGTTGATCGGGAACAAAAACCGCGCCGGGTGTAATTTCGTCATTTCTCGCGACTGTGACGGAATTGGCTGAAATTTAATTGGTTGATCGGAAACAAAAATCGCGCCGGGGGCAATTTCGTCATTTTTCGCGACGGTGTCGGAATGGGCTAAAATTCGGCAGGTTGATCGGAAACAAAAACCGCGCTAGGGGCAATTTCGACATTTTTCGCGACGATGTCGGAATGGTCTTAAATTTGGCAGGTTGATTGGAAACAAAAATCGCGCCGGTGCTAATTTCGTCATTTTTCGCGACGGTGTCAGAATGGGCTGAAATTTGGCAGGCTGATTGGAAACAAAAATTGCCCCGGGGGCAATTTCGTCATTTTTCGCGACGGTGTCGGAATGGGCTAAAATTTGAAAGATTGATCTGAAACAAAAATCGCTCCAGGGGCAATTTCGTCATTTTTCGCGACGGTGTCGGAATGGTCTTAAATTTGACATATTGATCGAAAACAAAAATCGCGCCGGGGGCAATTTCGTCATTTTTCGGGATGGTGTCGAAATGGGCGGAAATTTGGCAGGTTGATCGGAAACAAAAATCGCGCCGGGGGCAATTTCATCATTTTTCGCAATGGTATCGAAATGGGCTAAATTTCGATACATTGATCGGAAACAAAAATCGCGCCGGGGGCAATTTCGTCATTTTTCGCGACGGTGTCGGAATGGGCTGAAATTTGGCAGGTTGATCGGAAACAAAAATTGCGACGGGGGCAACTTCGTCATTTTTCGCGATGGGTCGGGGTAATTTCGTTATTTTTCGCGACTGTGTCGGAAGGCTAAAATTTGATAGGTTGATCGGAAACAAAAATCGCGCCGGGGGCAATTTCGTCATTTTTCGCGACGGTGTCGGAATGGGCTGAAATTTGACAGGTTGATCGGAAACAAAAATTGCGACGGGGGCAACTTCGTCATTTTTCGCGATGGTGTCGGAATGGGCTAAAATTTGACAGGGTGATAGGATACAAAAATCGCACGGGGGGCAAATTCGTCATTTTTCGCGACGGTTTCGGAATGGGCTAAAATTTGACAGGTTGATCGGAAACAAAAATCGCGCCGGGGGCAATTTCGTCATTTTTCGCGACGGTGTCGGAATGGGCTGAAATTTGGCAGGTTGATAGGATACAAAATTCGCGCCAGGGGCAATTTCGTCATTTTTCGCGACGGTGTCGGAATGGGCTAAATTTTGACAGGTTGATCGGAAACAAAAATCTCGTCAAGGGCAATTTCGTCATTTTTCGCGACTGTGTCGAAATGGGCTCAAATTTGACAGGTTGATCGGGAACAAAAATCGCGCAGGGCGTAATTTCGTCGTTTTTCGCGACTGTGACATAATTGGCTAAAATTTAACTTGTTGATCGGAAATAAAAATCGCGCCGGGGGCAATTTCGTCATTTTTCTGGACTGTGTCGGAATTGGATGAAATTTGGGCGTTTGATCGGAAATAAAAATCGCGTCGGCGGCTATTTCGTCATTTTTCTCGACTGTGTCGGAATGGGCTCAAATTTGACAGGTTGATCGGAAACAAAAATCGCGTCGGGGGCAATTTCGTCATTTTTCGCGACTGTGTCGGAATGGGCTCAAATTTGACATGTTGATCGGGAACAAAAATTGCGCCGGGTGTAATTTCGTCATTTTTTGCGATTGTGACGGAATTGGCTAAAAATTAACTGGTTGATCGGAAACAAAAATCACGCCGGGGGCAATTTCGTCATTTTTCTCGACTGTGTCGAAATTTGCTAAAATTTGGGAGTTAGATCTGAAATAAAAATTGCGCCGAGGGCAATTCCGTCATTTTTTTCGACTGTGTCGGAATGGGCTCAAATTTGCCAGGTCGATCAGAAACAAAATCGCGCTGGGGCAATTTCGTCATTTTTCGCGACTGTGTCGGAATTGGCTAAAATTTGATAGGTTGATCGGAAACAAAAAACTCGTCGGGTGCAATTTCGTCATTTTTCTCGACCGTGTCGGAATTGGCTAAAATTTGATAGGTTGATCGGAAACAAAAATCTCGTCGGGTGCAATTTCGTCATTTTTCTCGACTGTGTCGGAATGGGCTCAAATTTGACAGGTTTATCGGGAACAAAAATCGCGCCGGGGGCAATTTCGTCATTTTTCTCGACCGTGTCCGAATTGGCTAAAATTTGATAGGTTGATCGGAAACAAAAATCGCGCCAGGAGCAATTTCGTCATTTTTCTCGACTGTGTCAGAATGGGCTCAAATTTGACAGGTTGATCGGGAACAAAAATCGCGCCAGGGGCAATTTCGTCATTTTTCGCGACTGTGTCGGAATGGGCTCAAATTTGACAGGTTGATTGGGAACAAAAATCGCGCCGGGAGTAATTTAGTCATTTTTCTCGACTGTGACGGAATTGGCTAAAATTTAACTGGTTGATCGGAAACAAAAATCGCGCCGGGGGCAATTTCGTCATTTTTCTCGACTATGTCGGAATTTACTAAAATTTGGGAGTTTGATCGGAAATAAAAATCGCGCCGACGGCTATTTCGTCATTTATCTCGACTGTGTCGGAATGGGCTCAAATTTGACAGGTTGATCGGGAACAAAAATCGCGCCGGGTGTAATTTCGGTATTTTTTGCGACTTTGTCGGAATTGGCTAAAATTTGACTGGTTGATCGGAAACAAAAACCGCGCCGAGGGCAATTTCGTAATTTTTCTCGACTGTGTCGAAATTGGCTAAAATTTGGCAGTTTGATCGGAAATAAAAATCGCGCCGGCGGCAATTTCGTCATTTTTCTCGACTGTATCCGAATGGGCTCAAATTTTACGGGTTGATCGGAAACAAAAATCGCGCCGGGGGCAATTTCGTCATTTTTCTCGACTGTGTTGGAATTTGCTAAAATTTGGGAGTTTGATCGGAAATAAAAATCGCGCCGGCGGCTATTTCGTCATTTATCTCGACTGTGTCGGAATGGGCTCAAATTTGACAGGTTGATCGGGAACAAAAACCGCGCCGGGTGTAATTTTTGTCATTTCTCGCGACTGTGACGGAATTGGCAGAAATTTAACTGGTTGATAGGAAACAAAAATATCGTCGGGGGCAATTTCGTCATTTTTCGCGACGGTGTCGGAATGGGCTAAAATTCGGCAGGTTGATCGGAAACAAAAACCGCGCTAGGGGCAATTTCGACATTTTTCACGACGATGTCGGAATGGTCTTAAATTTGGCAGGCTGATTGGAAACAAAAATCGAGCCGGTGCTAATTTCGTCATTTTTCACGACGGTGTCAGAATGGGCTAAAAAGTGGCAGGCTGATTGGAAACAAAAATTGCCCCGAGGGCAATTTCGTCATTTTTCGCGACGGTGTCGGAATGGGCTAAAATTTGAAAGATTGATCTGAAACAAAAATCGCTCCAGGGGCAATTTCGTCATTTTTCGCGACGGTGTCGGAATGGTCTTAAATTTGACAGATTGATCGAAAACAAAAATCGCGCTGGGGGCAATTTCGTCATTTTTCGGGATGGTGTCGAAATGGGCGGAAATTTGGCAGGTTGATCGGAAACAAAAATCGCCCCGGGGGCAATTTCATCATTTTTCGAGATGGTATCGAAATGGGCTAAATTTCGATACATTGATCGGAAACAAAAATCGCGCCGGGGGCAATTTCGTCATTTTTCGCGACGGTGTCGGAATGGGCTGAAATTTGGCAGGTTGATCGGAAACAAAATCGCGCCTGGGGCAATTTCTTCATTTTTCGCGACGGTGTCGAAATGGGCTGAAATTTGACAGGTTGACCGGAAACAAAAATCGCGCCGGGAGCAGTTTCATCATTTTTCGCGACGGTGTCAGAATGGGCTGAAATTTGACAGGTTGATCGGAAACAAAAATCGCGACGGGGGCAACTTCGTCATTGTTCGCGATGGTGTCGGAATGGGCTAAAATTTGACAGGGTGATAGGATACAAAAATCGCGCGGGGGGCAATTTCGTCATTTTTCGCGACGGTGTCGGAATGGGCTGAAATTTGGCAGGTTGATAGGGTACAAAAATCGCGTCGGGGGGCAATTTCATCATTTTTCGCGATGGTTTCGGAATGGGCTAAAATTTGACAGGTTGATCAGAAACAAAAATCGCGCCGGGGGCAATGTCGCCATTTTTCGCAA
>NW_019248435.1:0-5693 GCF_002742605.1 Olea europaea var. sylvestris | reverse complement strand
CATTTTTCGCGACGGTGTCGGAATGGACTAAAATTTGACAGGTTGATCGGAAACAAAAATCGCGCCGAGGGCAGTTTCGTCATTTTTCGCGACGTTGTCGGAATGGGCTAAAATTTGACAGGTTGATCGGAAACAAAATCGCACCGGGGGCAATTTCGTCATTTTTTGCGACGGTGTCGGAATGGGCTGAAATTTGGCAGGTCGATAGGATACAAAAATCGCGCCGGAGGAAATTTCTTCATTTTTAGCGACGGTGTCGGAATGGGCTGAAATTTGGCAGGTTGATAGGATACAGAAATCGTGCCGGGGGAAAATTTGACTGATTGATCAGAAACAAAAATCGCGCCGGGAGCAGTTTCATCATTTTTCGCGACGGTGTCAGAATGGGCTGAAATTTGACAGGTTGATCGGAAACAAAAATCGCGACGGGGGCAACTTCGTCATTGTTCGCGATGGTGTCGGAATGGGCTAAAATTTGACAGGGTGATAGGATACAAAAATCGCGCGGGGGGCAATTTCGTCATTTTTCGCGACGATGTCGGAATGGGCTGAAATTTGGCAGGTTGATAGGGTACAAAAATCGCGTCGGGGGGCAATTTCATCATTTTTCGCGATGGTTTCGGAATGGGCTAAAATTTGACAGGTTGATCAGAAACAAAAATCGCGCCGGGGGCAATGTCGCCATTTTTCGCAACGGTGTCCTAGTGGGCTAAAATTTGACAGATTGATCGGAAACAAAAATCGCGTCGGGGGCAATTTCATCATTTTTCGCGACGGTGTCGGAATGGGCTAAAATTTGACAGGTTGATCGGAAACAAAGACTGCGCTAGGGGCAATTTCGTCATTTTTCGCGACGGTGTCGGAATGGGCTGAAATTTGACAGGTTGATCGGAAACAAAAACTGCGCTAGGGGCAATTTCGTCATTTTTCGCGACGGTGTCGGAATGGGCTGAAATTTGACAGGTTGATCGGAAACAAAAATCGAGACGGGGCAACTTCGTCATTTTTCGAGATGGTGTCGGAATGGCTGAAATTTGGCAGGTTGATAGGGTACAAAAATCGCGTCGTGGGCAATTTCATCATTTTTCGCGATGGTTTCGGAATGGGCTAAAATTTGACAGGTTGATCGGAAACAAAAATCGCGCCGGGGGCAATTTCGTCATTTTTCGCGACGGTGTCGGAATGGGCTAAAATTTAACAGGTTGATCGGAAACAAAAATTGCGCTAGGGGCACTTTCGTCATTTTTCGCGACGGTGTCCGAGTGGGCTAAAATTTGACAGATTGATCGGAAACAAAAATCGCGCCGTGGGCAATTTCATCATTTTTCGCGACGGTGTCGGAATGGGCTAAAATTTGACAAGTTGATCGGAAACAAAAACTGCGCAAGGGGCACTTTCGTCATTTTTCGCGACGGTGTCCGGGTGGGCTAAAATTAGACAGATTGATCGGAAACAAAAATCGCGCCGGGGGCAATTTCATCATTTTTCGCGATGGTGTCGGAATGGGCTGAAATTTGGCAAGTTGATCGGAAACAAAAATCGCGCGCATGGGCAGTTTCGTCATTTTTCGCGACGGTGTCGGAATGGGCTAAAATTTGACAGGTTGATCGGAAACAAAAATCGCGCCGGGGGCAATTTCATCATTTTTCGCGACGGTGTCGGAATGGGCTAAAATTTGACAGGTTGATCGGAAACAAAAATCGCGCCGGGGGCAATTTCGTCGTTTTTCGTGACGGTGTCGGAATGGGCTCATATTTGACAGGTTGATCGGAAACAAAAATCCCGCCGGGGGCATTTTCGTCCTTTTTCGCGAAGGTGTCGGAATGGGCTAAAATTTGACAGGTTGATCGAAAAAACAAAAACTGCGCTAGGGGCAATTTCGTCATTTTTCGCGAAAGTGTCCGAGTGGGCTAGAATTTGACAGATTGATCGAAAACAAAAATCGCGCCGGGGGCAATTTCGTCATTTTTCGCGACGGTGTCGGAATGGACTGAAATTTGGCAGGTTGATCGGAAACAAAAATCGCGCCGGGGGTAATTTCGTCATTTTTCGCGACGATGTCGGAATGGGCTAAAATTTGAGAGGTTGATCGGAAATAAAAATCGCACCGTGGGCAATTTCGTCATTTTTCGCGTCGGTGTCGGAATGGTCTAAAATTTGACAGGTTGATCGGAAACAAAAATCGCGCCGTGGGCGATTTCGTCATTTTTCGCGATGGTGTCGGAATGGGCTGAAATTTGGCAGGTTGATAGGATACAAAAATCGCGTCGGGGGCA
Organism: Olea europaea var. sylvestris; assembly: GCF_002742605.1. Taxonomy (NCBI): domain Eukaryota; kingdom Viridiplantae; phylum Streptophyta; class Magnoliopsida; order Lamiales; family Oleaceae; genus Olea; species Olea europaea. Next base: position 3,417 of record NW_019248435.1, on the reverse strand, counting down.
ATTTCATCATTTTTCGCGACGGTGTCGGAATGGGCTAAAATTTGACAGGTTGATCGGAAACAAAAATCGCGCCGGGGGCAATTTCTTCATCGCGCCAGGGGCAATTTCGTCATTTTTAGCGACGGAGTCGGAATCTGATGAAATTTGGATGGTTGATTAGAAACAAAAATCGCGTCGGAGGCAATTTCGTCATTTTTGGCGATGGTGTCGTTATGGACTGAAATTTGGGTGGTTGATTGGAAACAAAAATCGCGCTGAGGGCTATTTCGTCATTTTTCGCAAAGGTGTCGGAATGGGCTAAAATTTGGCAGGCTGATCGGAAACAAAAACTGCGCTAGGGACGATTTCGACATTTTTCGCGACGGTGTCGGAATGGGCTGAAATTTGGAATGTTGATGGGAAACAAAAATCGCGCCGGGTGCAATTTCGTCATTTTTCGCGACGGTGTTGGAATGGGCTAAAATTTGACAAGTTGATCAGAAACAAAAATCACGTCGGAGGAAATTTCGTCATTTTTCGCAACGGTGTCGGAATGGGCTAAAATTTGGCAGGTTGATCGTAAACAAAAACCGCGCTAGGGGCGATTTCGACATTTTTCGCGACGATGTCGGAATGGTCTTAAATTTGGCTGGCTGATGGGAAACAAAAATCGCGCCGGGGCTAATTTCGTCATTTTTCGCGACGGTGTCGGAATGGGCTGAAATTTGGCAGGTTGATGGGAAAAAAAAATCGCGTCGTGGGTAATTTCGTTATTTTTCGCGACGGTGTCGGAATGGGCTAAAATTTGACAGGTTGATCGGAAACAAAAACCGCGCCGGGGGCAATTTCGTCATTTTTTGCGACGGTGTCGGAATGGGCTGAAATTTGGCAGGTTGATAGGATACAAAAATCGCGCCGGAGGAAATTTCGTCATTTTTCGCGACGGCGTCGGAATGGGCTGAAATTTGGCAGGTTGATATGATACAAAAATCGTGCAGGGGGCAATTTCGTCATTTTTCGCGATGGTGTCGGGATGGGCTAAAATTTGACAGGTTGATCGAAAACAAAAATCGCGCCGGGGGCAATTTCGTCATTTTTCGCGACGGTGTCGGAGTGGGCTAAAATTTGACAGGTTGATCGGAAACAAAAACTACGCTAGGGGCAATTTCGTCATTTTTCGCGAGGGTGTCCGAGTGGGCTAAAATTTAACAGATTGATCGGAAACAAAAATCGCGCCGGGGGCAATTTCGTCATTTTCCTGACGTTGTCGGAATGGGCTGAAATTTGGCTGGTTGATCGGAATCAAAAATCGCGCCGGGGGCTATTTCGTCATTTTTCTTGATGGTGTCGGAATGGGCTAAAATTTGACAGGTGGATCAGAAACAAAAATCGCGCCGGGGGCAATTTCGTCATTTTTCGCGGTGGTGTCAGAATGGGCTAAAATTTGACAAGTAGATCGGAAACAAAAATTGCGCCGGGGGCGATTTCGTCATTTTTCGCGACGGTGACGGAATGGGCAAAAATTTGACCGGTTGATCGGAAACAAAAATCGCGCCGGGGGCAATTTCGTCATTTTTCGCGACGGTGTCGGAATGGGCTGAAATTTGGCAGGTTGGTAGGAAACAAAAATCGCGCCGGGGGCAATTTCGTCATTTTTCGCGACGGTGTCGGAATGGGCTGAAATTTGACAAGTTGATCGGAATCAAAAAGCACGCCAGGGGCTATTTCGTCATTTTTCGCAACGGTGTCGGAATGGTCTCAAATTTGACAGGTTGATCGGAAACAAATATCGATCCGGGGGCAATTTCGTCATTTTTCGCGACGGAGTAGGAATGGGCTCAAATTTGACAGGTTGATCAATAATAAAAACCACGCTAGGGGCATTTTCGTCATTTTTTGCGACGGCGTCGGAATGGACTCAAATTTGACAGGTTGATCGTAAACAAAAATATCGCCAGGAGCAATTTCGTCATTTTTCGCGATGGAGTCGGAATTGGCTCAAATTTAACTGGATGATCGGAAGCAAAAATCGTGCGGGGGCCAATGTCGTCATTTTTCGAGCCGGTGTCGGAATGGGCTAAAATTTGACAGGTTGATCGGAAACAAAAATCGTGCCCGGGGCAATTTCGTCATTTTTCGCGGCGTTGTCGGAATGGGCTCAAATTCAATAGGTTGATAAGAAAAAATGAAAAATCTCGCCGACGGCAATTTCGTCATTTTTCGCGACTGTGTCGAAATGGGCTAAAATTTGACAGGTTGATCGGAAACAAAAAGCGCGCCAGGGGCTATTTCGTCATTTTTCACGACGGTGTCGGAATGGGCTCAAATTTGACAAGTTGATCGGAAAAAAATATCGATCCGGGGGCAATTTTGTCATTTTTCGCGACGGAGTCGGAATGGGCTCAAATTTGACAGGTTGATCAATAACAAAAACCGCGCCAGGGGAATTTTCGTCATTTTTTACGACGACGTCGGAATGGGCTCAAGTTTGACAGGTTGATCGTAAACAAAAATATCGCCAGGAGCAATTTCGTCATTTTTCGCGATGGAGTCGGAATGGGCTCAAATTTGACTGGATGATCGTGAACAAAAATCGCGCCAGGGAAATTTCGTCATTTTTACGAAGGTGTCGGAATGGGCCCAAATTTGGCAGGTTGATGGGAAACAATAATGGCGCAGGGGGCAATTTCGTCTTTTTTCGCGACGGAGTCGAAATGGGCTCAAATTTGAAAGGTTGATCGGGAACAAAAATCGCGCCGAGGGCAATTTCGTCATTTTTTGCGACGGTGTCGAAATGGAATAAAATTGGATAGGCCGATGGGAAGCAAAAATCACGCCGGGGGCAATTTCGTCATTTTTTGCGACGGTGTCGGAATGGGTTGAAATTTGGCTGGTTGATCGGAAACAAAAATTGCGCCGGCGGCAATTTCGTCATTTTTTGCGACGGTGTCGGAATGGGCTAAAATTTGACTGGTTGATCGGAAACAAAAAGCGCGCCAAGGGCTATTTCGTCATTTTTCGCGACAGTGTCGGAATGGGCTAAAATTTGGCTGGTTGATCGGAAGCAAACATCGCTCCGGGGACAATTTCGTCACTTTTCGCGACGGAGTCGGAATGGGCTCAAATTTGGTCTTTTTTCGCGACGCAGTCGGAATGGGCTCAAATTTGACAGGTTGATCAATAACAAAAATCGCGCCAGGGGCATTTTCGTCATTTTTTGCGACGACGTCGGAATGGGCTCAAGTTTGACAGGTTCATCGTAAACAAAAATATCGCCAGGAGCAATTTCGTCATTTTTCGCGATGGAGTCGGAATGGGCTCAAATTTGATAGGTTGATCGGAAACAAAAATCGTACCAGGGGCAATTTCATCATTTTTCGCGACGGTGTCGGAATGGGCTCAAATTTGACAGGTTGATAAGAAAAAAAGAAAAATCGC
>NW_019248434.1:501826-503195 GCF_002742605.1 Olea europaea var. sylvestris | reverse complement strand
GTCCATTTGAAATAATTGAGGCGTACGTTAACTTCGGGACAATAATATCAGCCCATTTAAAATTATTCTTTAAAATTTACCTATTAATCTAGGTTTTAAAAAATTAATCCAGGCAGCAAACTACTATTAATTACTGTTAATAGTTGCAAAGAATGAAACAAGTTTGATAGAAAAATGGTGACATGCCATTTGACATCCTCTCATATGGTGTTGGGACCTACGTGAATAAAAAATTTAAAAAAAAAGTGGCTTCCACCCGTATTGTGAGGGTTTGATCAGAGAATCCATCATCCTCATTCTGTTAGTGAAGCAAAGTTGTAGTTGCAATGTTGTTATTGGTGTTATGGTGTATAACTCAAATATGGAAGCACCCATATGCAAATATATTAAACATATTAATATTTTAATTATGTTTTAGATGTAAACTTGGATTTAATTATAATGATTACCACTGTGTTAGGCACATGTCACATGGTTACGATACAATTACGGAACTCGTGAGCACATGATCCTCCCTCCTATCTAATTTGTTTACATTAAATTACTCAACCTTTATGTGTACTATATATGTACGAAAAATTTAATTAATTTCTTTCCTCAAATTCACATTAATAGTTGTTGAATTTACAAAAATAATTGGTTGATCAAACAATTTATTCTGAATCACTGATGTTTTATATTAGACATTACTAATTAAACTTTTATTTGTCCCTTTTTTGTTCACAAACTAGTAAATCTAATTGTATTTCAGCTGGATCACTTTGTTCCTCAGACTATTATAGCCAGTTTGACATACTTAACGATATTAAAGACTGCACGCGAAATTGAGACAAAAATTGAAGGATGGCAACGCATCAAATAATGGTAAGATTCAAGGCATGTTCAGAAAAGGGATCATGTTCCTCGTTCTGAAGCTAAGTTAAGGGCTTTTGGCCGGTCCCACCTTGATCCCTCGACTAACAGGAGAATCTTCGGCCATTCACATCAATGAGAAGTGAACTTTGATAACTAAATTGTGATTTCACCTATGGCTATAAGTAGCTAGATAGCTCATTTTTGACAGGAAATTTGAACAACAGACATGTAAATGAGAATTACAAATTCATTCCCTTTCACAAAAAAACCTTAGGACATGTGCCTTGACAAGACTGAACACCTAATAATATCCAGAAAATCATCATCTACACATCTGAGGGTGATGAGATGGTGAAGTTAGGTCACAATCTGGTGAATAACAGCTCATTACGGAATCAGCATGATCAATTATATGATCATTCAAGAAAAACACATCTCTGTTTTCTTCCATCAACTTCAACATTTTCTCAAACAATTCGACTTCACATGGAATCTTTAGCACTCCTTGTTGTTG
>NW_019248434.1:493879-501478 GCF_002742605.1 Olea europaea var. sylvestris | reverse complement strand
ATCTCTTGAGCTCCTTTCCCACGCAGACCGCAAGATATCCTTTCGGGACTTGGTCGGTGGTTGACGATGAAGAAGAAGAAGAAATCGAGCTTTCCGTGAAGGAAAGTGTTTTCTTCAGAAACTTCATGCTCTTACTCCCACCATTGCCTAAAGTAACCGAGGCGGGGCCCGACCCCGACCCAGAGCTCGTCTTGTTGTTATTGGCAAGCTTCTTCCACTTCTTGAGGATTTGTTGAAGTCTTACTATCTCCATAATCTTGTTCGACTTCCTCGAATCCATATTATATGGGGAACGCGTAGAGAGTTTGTAATGTACTTTACTTTGTTTGAAGCCGCTTGAGGGAATGCTGCTGCACGATAGAAAATAAGTGGTGTATAGAGAGAGAGAGAGAGAGCAAATAATAATATATTGTATAAAGAAACTAATTATAAGTCATTAATGATTATAATTAAACTAGGCACGTTACGGTTTGAATTATTAATTGAATTAGGTGCCTCAAAGTGCTTTGCAGTTTTTATTTATTATTAATTTATTTTAATTAGGTAGTTTCAAAAGTCTTACGATTACAGTAGTACTCGTACGTATTAATTAATTGATTAGAAGGAATAGCTTATAAGTAGAGAAATGATGGGATAATCTGTATATTGAGTAACTGTATGATTAGTTTGGAAGCTATATTTGCTCAGATTTAAGGGTCCGTTTGATTGTAAAAATGAAATTTGAGTAGAAAGAAATTTCAAGAAATTTAATTGTCTAGAAATTGTTTTCCTCGGAATTGTCAATTTATTATGTTTGATTGGTATAATTTTTCACGTGAAAAATGTTGAAATAAAAGTTGTTGACACGTTAAAAGTGCAGCCCAAATCGAATAGCCCAAAGAATGAAGTTCAGCTAGGTAATTCAGGATAAAGGTCCAAATAAGGTTATTAATGAATGCAGTGGAAGCCCACGAATGCGGTAACACCATCGCCCGAACTTGTAAGACGCTCAAGATCTGAGCGAATGAAGTGTCTTGCAGTCGCCCAGGGTTATGGCCCTGTTCTCGTCCAAACCTTCGAATCACCCAAGATCTTAGCAAATATAAGATGTTATGGTTATCCAAAAGTGCAGTTATCGAAGCAGTTATTAGAGAATCATATCATGTTCCACGATTCAAGGATGTTTAGTTGAAGACGGTTGAACGACAAAAAGTAGTGGCAGCAGTTAGAGACGGCAGTTCCACGATAAGTTGGCCGCCATGAAGAAAGTGGGCAGTTATAGAGCAATTAAGCAGTTTCTAAACGGTTGATCACGAAGAGATCATCAAGAGAATATAAAAGGAAGAAAACACATAGAGCAAAGGACCCCGAATCAAACACTCTCAAATAGAAAATATATAATTTCAATTTCTTAGTTTACACTTAAACATTTTTTTCAGTACTCGTGTGCTTGCGCCCCTTGGAGGCATTCTATTTAAATTCCAATTGTAAAGTCATCGCCATTAAAACACCCATTTTTTGGACTTTGTCTCAAGAGATTTGTTTCTTACACAATCGTCTGATCCCTTTTTAATTGTTAGCGACTACACGCGCGAAACAATTTGGCACACCTAGTGGGACACTGGTGTTTGGTGTTGAAGATACAAAAGGTGAAACAATATACCTCAAAAATCTGATAAGGAATCAGCAAGTCAGGGAGGAGTCCAGTCTGTGATCGAGTGATATGAGGAGCAGCATAGCTCTCCACGAACAGATGGACAGAATCAAAGCAATCATAGTCGTTACGAACTAATGACAGAGTTGAGTCCTCGAACCATGCGTGCATTACTCGGAGAACTCACACAAGATGTCGTTGAACAAGTAAATCTATGAAATATTCATAATATGGAAAGATTTACCCAGAATGGGAATGCACATTATGACAACATAGCCAAACAACTGAATACTTTGAATGAAATAATGAATAAGTTAGCAGGCCAGATTTGTCAGCCAGTTGTGCCTCTTGCAAACCACTTTCAAATTAGGACAATTGTGGAACATAATCCCCTAGTCCTAAGTTTAAATCAAGGGGTAGAACCACCTTTTGATCCCTTTACTTCAAACCAGGGGAGTGGTGTGATACCAAATCAGAATAGTGGCATTGGTACATCTAACTTGGGGGCTAACCTAAATGTAAGAGATAATGTCCTAAATAATGGGCAGAATACCCCACGTGTTAATGATGGAATAAATGTTCAGGCTAATGGTAACAATGACCCAAATCATGGCAACTTTGTTGCTAACTAAGGACCAAATATCAGGCCTCAAGCAAATCAACCGGTCAACCAACCTGTAGGAATTCCATATGACCCCAACATCATGCTGAGGAATCAGATTATGAAAATCGTACAGGACCAGATGGCTTTTGGAGTACGTCCTATCATTAGGCCGACTTACACAAAGTCATATCCTGATTGGGTAGATCAAGCATATTCATGGCCTAGAGGGTATAAAGTGCCAGAATTCTCACTGTTTATCGGTATAGGAGAGGTGTCTACTCTAGAACACATAGGGCGATTCACACTGCAAAGTGGTGACGTAACCGATTACCATAAAATGAGGCTGTTCCCTAGTTCATTAACAGGAGTAGCCTTCTCCTGGTTCATCAATTTGCCAGCAAACTCTGTCCAAACATGGAAACAATTGGAGCAATTGTTCCATGCTCAATTTTATAAGACTGAATCTAAAGTTATTTTGGCCGATTTGGCGAATCTACGTCAAATGCCAAACGAATGGGCAGAAGGTTTCCTTTAAAGGTTCAAGACGGCAAAAAGAAAATGTTTTGTACCTTTGCCTGAAAAGGAGTTTGTCAAAATCGCTCAAAGTTGCTTAAACTTTGATTTGAAAAAGAAATCCCAAGACAAAGAATTTCCTGATCTTTTTCAATTGAGCGCGAACGTGATTAGGTATGAACAATTAATAAGAGAAGAAGAGCAAATGAAAAATTCTAGCAAGGTGACTTATTATAGAGACCCAAATTTTGATGTTCATACCATTAATGACGAGTATTACGATCAAACCGAAATGTGTTTGGCCGAATTAGTTAAAGGAGACACGTATACTTGTCCTATAATGGCTAAGCCTAGACCGTCGGGCAAGGATGAGCCTATAAAAGATGAAAACATAAAGGCTAGAACGTTCTCGTTCGATGTAACCAAAGCTGATCTTATATTTGATAAATTATATTAGGATAAGCAGATAAAGCTGAGCAATAAGCATAAATTGCCAAGCCCTGAACAAGTTAAGGGTAAAAAATATTGTAAGTGGCATAATGCATAGTCACATTTGACTAACAACTATTTGGTTTTTCGCCACGTGTTACAGGATGCCATTGAATCAGGACGAATTACGTTCGAGGATAAGAGGAAGATGGCAAGTGGATGAAAATCCTTTTCCATAGCCACTTGGAGTGAACATGGTGATGTTTGGTTTCAAAAACAAGTTGCCAAAATTCAAATTGGTTATAGATGATGAAGAAGAAGACCCTGGACCACATCCCAATATTTTTGAACGTATCAAAGGGAAGGAGCCCAAAAAGGACGAAGACGTCCTATGTGCAAGATGCAAAAAAGAAGTGAGCGCAAATGCAGAGAAACCAGGGATATGGCAACATCACCATCGCCCTAGTTTTTTCCCAAACGCTCAGCCTGGTAGAGGGCGGGGTACATCGTTCTATAAGGGACCGCCTTTTGAGAGGCAGTTCAGGCCAGTAAATAATGGGAGAACAATCAGACCGCAACCTCGCCAACCAAATGTATGGCATTCGTTCCAGTATAAGGCTGGAAGGGCAATACCTTTCAACGAGATGACTAGAACCCAACAAAGGCGTTTTCAACGGATCTATGGGTGAATGATGAGGCAACAACAGGGAATGATGCGTCCTAAGGTACTTAGACTACTCGAGATAGCCAATCAAAATGTTCTCAAAGACAGTGAAGAGACTGGTACAGGCGAACCTATGGAAGAATTGCCAGAGACTTATTTTGGGAGGTCGAAGTTTGAGCGAGACAGAAGGGATGGAGAAGATCCAAATAAGCCCCTTACTATTTAGTTTGGTACGTTACCTCCTGTCGTGGCTAATAACTATTTACTAGCCAATGAGTTCAAGAATAAACAGAAAGGAGAAGAAGAAAAGGAGGATAACGAAGAGGAAGCATGCATGCTGGAATATGAAAAAGGTCAAACTTCTAGAAAGCCCTACAATGGTGAAGAAGATGATGGTATGACAGACATCGAAGAGGAAATTGATCTGGAAGTAGAATGAAGAAGAAGAGGAGTATCGTACAATACTCTGTTGACGCAACTACATCGAGAGGGAGTTCGTGAAGTAGACTTATTGGGAGAATCATCTGGGCGTTTTTTCTATTATTACGTGCTGTACAGGACGCCCAAAAGAAAGAAGAGAGTGCCTCGTTCTGAAAAGTATGGATCACCTCCAAGAATAATGCCTCCTCCCACAGGTTGGGTAACTGAAGAAGAAGCATTAGAAAACAGTAAAAGGGAAATTCAGGAGACAGAGGCTCAGTGCGATATGCTGCACGTTGACTTATCACAAAAGGGTAACTCGATAGAGGACAAGCAGGAAGTGGAAATAGATGCTGTCGAAAAGGTTATTTTTAAGCAGCCAGCCAAGAAATTAACTAAACATTTGAGGCCATTGTACGTTAAAGCTCTAGTTAACGGCATACCTGTGGCAAAAGTGCTTGTCGACAATGGAGCAACTATAAACACCATTCCATCTAGGATGATGAGGAAATTCGCAAAGACAGAAGGTGATATGATCCTAACGGAAGTTATCCTAACAAGTTTCAATGGAAGAGCAACTTCAGGTAAAGGGGTTATGCCATTGGACATAACTATAGGAACAACTACTAGGACCACAGTTTTCTTTGTAATAAATGGTCCCCCTAGTTACAATGTGTTATTAGGAAGAGATTGGATACACGGAAGTCGCTGTATACCCTTATCGCTCCATCAATGCCTAGTTTTTTGGAATGACAAGGGCGAAGTAGAGGTGGTGCAGGCCGATCATAGGCCTTTTGTCGCAGAAGCAAACTCAGTGGAAAGGTTCATGTACGAAGGAAATTATGGACCTGTCAGAGTAGTCCAAGATGGAGAAGAAACTCAGATTGTCGTGCAGAGTGAAAAGCCGTTCTCGGTGGATGCACTCACTGAAATGTTCAGTCAAATGAGGCAAACATAGTGGCCCTAGAGGAGCCAGTAATTGGCAAAAGAATAATCAAGGAGTTTTGAATGAGTTCTAAGCAACAAAGGCAAATGGCCGATATCCAGGCCTTCAAAGTCAAATTAATGACTTTTAATAAAGAATGCAAGGACAAGACGAAAGAAGAAGAAGCCTTGAAAGCATTGAGAGACAAATTGACAGTGTTCGAGTTGGAACAAAGCATTAGCCGAAAAGTCAACAAGGTGGATTGTTTAGAAAAAGAAGTGCCTACAAGGGAACTGGATGACGAAGTGATAAGGATCACCAAACTTGGATACGCTCAAGCACAAGACCCCCTGATTAAAGTGAATATTGGCAATGAAGGAGAGGATCGCCCAACGTTCATCAGCCAAATGCTCGATCAAGAGGTTAGTGATAAATTAATCGCTTTATTAAAGGAGTACAAAGATTGTTTTGCTTGGGAATATGAACATATGCCTAGTTTAGATAGAGATTTGGTGGAACATAGATTACCAACCAAGCCTAATTTTAAACCTCATAGGCAACCTCCTAGGTATTTCGCTCCTAATGTACTCCTTGAAATAAAGGAAGAGATAGAGCGATTATTAAAACCAGGCTTTATTAGAACGGCCAGATATGTTGAATGGTTGCCCAATATTGTGCCGGTATTAAAAAAGAATGGTAAGCTAAGGGTGTGCATAGACTTTAGGAATTTAAATATAGCCACACCTAAAGATGAATATCCAATACCCACGGTAGATTCTTTAGTAGACTCGACTGTCGAACATGCAATGTATTCATTCATGGATGGGTATTCAGGATACAATCAAATTTATATAGTTGAGGAAGATATACACAAAATTGCCTTTAGATGCCCTGAGTCTCTAGGATGTTTTGAATGGGTAGTTATGCCTTTCGGCCTGAAAAATGCAGGAGCAACTTATCAAAGGGCAATGAATTTGATTTTTCATGATATGATAGGCAAGTTTGTTGAAGATTATATAAATGATATAGTGGTCAAATCCATTAAAGACGAGGACCATTTTGAACAATTAAGATATTCATTTAAGCGAATGAAGCAATATAAACTAAAGTTGAATCCCTTGAAATGTGCATTTGGTGTTAATGCAGGGAATTTTCTTAGTTTCTTAATACACAAAAGAGGGATTAAACTTGATAAAAATAAAACGAAGGTTATTCTAGAGGCCAAACCACCTAGCAACAAAAAAGAATTGCAAAGGTTTCTAGGCCAAGTAAACTTTTTAAGACGCTTCATTTCTAACTGTGCAGGGCGAACTAAATCTTTTTCGCCGCTTTTAAAATTGAAAAATCAGGACGAATTCATCTGGAAAGAAGAACATCAAAAGGCTTTTGAAAGCCTAAAGACATAATTATCAAATCCACCAGTGTTGGTGTCACCAATCCAAGGACGGCTAGTGAAAGTGTATGTATTGGCTGAAAAAGAATCAATAGCTGGAATGGTCGCGCAGGAAGACCAATTTGGTGAAAAAATGGCGATTTACTACTTGAGTAGACGATTAACAAAATATGAATGTAATTATTCTGCCATTCAAAAATTATGTCTTGCATTGTATTTCACATGTACAAAATTAAGGGCTTTTTTAGGCCCGTAACCGTTCATTTAATTTCTAAAGTAAATTTGGTTAAGTATATATTTTCTCGCCCTATTTTACACCAAAGGGTAGGCCTTTGGACATTAGTTTTATTAGAATTCGAAATACAATACATACCCCAAAAGGCAGTCAAAAATCAGGCTTTGGCTAACTTTCTGGCCGATCATCCTTGCCTTGATATGCCTGAGGAAATTGAATTAGAGATTAATTCATTCGAATTAAAACCTTGGGTTTTATATTTCTATGGATTGAAAACCTCTAAAGGTGTAGGAGTAGGAGTAGTATTGATAAATCCTTTAGAGATTTGTTACAAGTTCGCATTCACTTTGGACAGGATGTGCACCAACAATCAGGCCGAATACAAAGCTTTAATCGTGGGCCTAGAATTAATGATAGATATGGGGGTAAAGAATGTGATCGTTAGAGACGATTCTCAATTGGTAATTCACCAATTGATTGGTGATTTTAAATGCTAAAGTGATTCCATTATAAGTCAGTATGAAATCGCCCAAGAGTTGTTGGAAGAATTCGACCAAATAGAGTTTCAATGTGTTAATATGATATATAATGACGTAGCAAACGAATTGGCCCAGATGGCCTCAGGGTACTCAAAGATTTTAAATTGGAAGTCTACTTATGAGTATGGAACAATATTGCCCATGGTCCAAAGAAGGGTGAGAATGATTAAAATTCATTGCATACAAGATGGAGATGCAATGGATTGGAGGATAGAGATTAAAAGGTTCCTTAAAGAACCTAATA